>NW_021633255.1:0-32974 GCF_004799145.2 Neltuma alba | reverse complement strand
ATGTCAACCACCTTTTGGGTTTTTAATGTTGATGGTAAACGAAACTGAGTTGGGTGCTTATAATAAAGTTGCTGATGGATATAGATTATCGTCATTATCTGAGATTCAAAATAATGACCAAACAATCTTTTCTGTGCCCTGGTTTAGAAAATTCCCACCAAATTGGTAAAGGGTGTTCTACCGACTAAACAAAAAGCTTCAACAATGTGTCAAAAAGGTTTCGAATGTGCGAGAAAACTCCATTGTGTGCCGAAAAGATATTCTAACTTGCTGTGCAACTTCCGTTCGTCTTTGTAATCATAACTATCTAATATAAATTAAATCTTAACGCTGTTAGAGAAAAACTCTATTTCACACAAAAATTTTAAAATATGGACTGACAGTTTCGTAAAAAACACAAAGGCTAGCAACTTCTTGTTAGTTATTGCCCTTATTTCATAGATTTTTTTTATAGTAACTTGATTTTTAATATAAGAACTAATTTAAAAAATTAAAAAATTTAATAAATTGTTTTATATTAAGGATAAGAGTTAATAACTTAAGAAGAATAAATAAATTGTATCTTTATTTTTGTTAAAAAAATTGTATCTTTATTTAGTTTCAGTCATTTTTCTAAACTAGTTCATTGTATTTATATTAAAGATATGAGGTAATAATTTTTTTATTTCATGTCATTAAAGGCAAATCGGTGATTTTATAGTTTCATGAAAATTTCCTTGAATTATTTTTTCCATTTTAAGTCACTGAGGACAATTTACCCGTTTTACACTCAAACATTATCCATGCAAAGACATAAACAAATTTGACAGAGCGGGCAATTAGCTCTTTAATGGGATCTTCCAGGCACCAGCAACCTGATATTTTTCGGATTTATTTTATTTTAAATCAAGAAAATATATATTTTTGCAATAAACTCTTTTTTTTTTAAAAAAAAAAGACGTTTGCAATAAACTCTTATTTTATTTTACGTCCCCACGTAAATCTATTTATTTTAAATTTGATGATTCATAATACTCCTCCCGTCCTTCATATAGGACCTAATTATTGAGATGATTTTTTTGAGTTGATTTTGGTCCTAAATATAAGACATATTTATCATATTTATCAATTTTCTCTAAATTACTACTATAAATACTCCTTCAACCATAATCAAGTAAAAGAGAAAGATGAGGTATTAAGAAAGATGATTATGGTATTTTAGGAAAAACGTGTTATACTCCTCGATCCTTAATATAGGACCCAATTATTGAGTTAGTTTTAGTCATAAATATAGGACCCATTTCTTATATTTATCAATTTTCTCTAAATTACCTTTGTAGATACTCTCTCAACCATAATCAAGTAAAAGAGGGAGAGGGGTATTAAGAAAGATGATTATGCTATTTTAAGAAAAATATGTCACATTTCTTGTAATTAACTAACTTATCTAACTTTTTTAATTTAATCAAATTAGTTAAATGAGTCTTATATTAAGAATCAAAAGAGTATTTCTTATAATTAACTAATTTACCTAATTTTTTAATCTAATGAAATTAGTTAAATTGGTATTACTCCTCCGGTCCTAATTATAAGACCCAATTGACTTATTTGAGGAGATTAAGGAAGTAAGTTAAGTTGGTTATTTATAATAAATAAGTGTTGTTATTCTAAAATATCCTTGCTAATTAAGTATATTGGCTAAACTATCATTATTAGAAGGATTATCTTGGAAAAAATACATAAATATAAGAGAAAAAATGGATTGGGTCTTATAATTAGAACCAAATAAAAAGTCAAATTGGGTCTTATAATAAGGACAGGAGGAGTATATTAAGGATAGGAGGAGTAATATTGGATCCGGCAATAGTTCGGATCTTTTATCAACTACGACGCGCTTCTTTAGCGAGTGAAGGAAGCTGGCGACAACGCGCTTCAGAACTGTAGTCGCCGTATTCGCATGCGAGCGAGAACTTGATCTCTCTTATCCAGACCGTCATGTCCGTCTCTGATAAATCCATATATCAACGATGTCCTCCCTCCTCCGGTTTCTGATCTTACTGCAACTCGGATCTTCGATCGGTTGACTCGTCATCTATTCACTCTTTGACAAATTGGGGTTCCTCTCCTCCTCGATTCGAGCTGGTAAATCGGTGATTTGGTTCTGTTTTCTCATCCTTATTCAATGCTTTGTCTTAGATCTGTACTTTTCTCCCCCCCCCATTTGTCCTCTCTTCATATGTGAATATCTGTGCAGTAACTCTTAACGGTTGGTGTAATTGGATTTAAGGTTACAATATGGATTCGATGGACATCGTGGGGAAATCAAAGGAAGACGCTTCCCTTCCTAAAGGTAATTTTACCCTATTTTGTGAATTTTATTTGTTGTTGATCTAAATTTGTTCTTCCCTAACTTAACATTGAAATTGTTTTGATGGATAAGATGATTCTGAGATTGAAAAATTGATTATTTTAGAAATACAATCATTTGGGCTTATGCGCAAGAACCTGTTCGCCCGGTATTATTTTGAATTAATCCGCTCCACTAACTCCAGAAGATCCAGATGACTGAATTTAAAAATCAAGATATTTCATATACATCTATATTTCTGAGACATCTTCGTGGTACTTTTAATTTTAAATTGAAATTTGAAATCGTTGATTTTGTTTTGCCGGAATAACCTAATGTAGCCTTATTAAAACAGGATGTGAAGAGAGATCATAAATGGCACAGAACTTTTATTTCTGGTTAACGAGTTGACATCAACAAGCCATACTTAGCTGGATTTATATTTCTTACTTTGAACTAGGATCTTGTACTGTTGATGTTTCGCTTTTTCCTGACTATTACTAACTACTGTTTAGGTTATTGCTGCTAATGATGGTGGTGTCTGGTTCCTTTAATTTTGATGGGACCTAAGGCCCAAATGATTTCCTTTGTAAGTTTATCGTTGATGCCTCGTGGCTTTGCTCACTTGCCGAAACAATTTTTTTTCCCCGCAGCAACTATGACAAAAATTATTAAAGAGATGCTACCCCCTGATGTACGTGTCGCAAGAGATGCACAAGATCTATTGATTGAATGCTGTGTAGGTGAGAAGTGTTATGTAACTTTTGGTGATTTCATTATCAAACAAAATCTTTATTAACCCAGAGACTCCTTACACTTCCTTATTTCGTTTTCTTGCCCTTGATTGCTTCTTAAATTTTAGCTGTTACTTCCTTCTTTTTTTTTTTCCTAAGCTGTTACTTCTCCTTTGTTTGTTCGACCTGTATTTTAATGATTTGTCTATGACATGTTACTCATGATTGTAGAAGGCAAACTGTCGCAGATGTTTTGGGAGCATTAGTTGATGAACTTGTTATTCTAAAGTTGGTCATGAATATGCAAAATTCCCATCATGTTATTCGTTTGAGTTTTTGTTGGGTGCCTATGTTGTAAATTTAGTAAACCCTCTTTTAACTCTGCTGTGTTATGTATTGCAAATACGAACATGTTGAAGTTATTCTTATGCTGTCTTCTCTTTCTTCTTAGCACTTTCATGCTTATCGACTTAAAAAAATGTTGAGTTGCTTGAATCTTCTGACTTTTGGGTTTCAATTGTATTACTGAATATGATTTTGTTGGTTGATCTATATTTTTGTAGAGTTCATAAACCTTGTATCATCAGAGTCCAATGATGTCTGTAATAGAGAGGATAAACGGACAATTGCACCAGAGCATGTATTGAAGGCTTTACAGGTTATTTATCTGCCTAACGCATTGCTCAAGCCATATGTGTTTCTGCTTTGATTTATATCCTAGTGTATCCCGTTGTTCTGTTTCTGCCTATGTATCTTTTTTAACATGACCGTATTGGTTTTTATACTTCTTTCTCTTTGTTGTGGTTCTGTGGCAAATGGCAGCCAGTTTTTACTTTTCTCAAGGATAAATGTATCCTGTGCTGTCATTTATCTTCTTTTTTAATATACTTTATCATGTTATTAACGTACAGGTTATAGAAGTGGCTTTCCATTTTGTGTGTAATGGTTGATATTTGGTGAATATGATGGGCGTTAAACCCTTGGAAGGGCACATGATCATTAATGGTCATGTATTGTTACTTGAATTGGAGTGGGATAAACACCACATAGCTTCTGAATATGATGGGCGATAAACCCTTTTAAGGGCACATGATCATAAATGGTCATGTATCGTTAGTTGAAGTGGAGTGGGATAAACGCCATATAGCTTCATCTCTAACACGAAGATCACCATTGGATAATAGGTTTTATTGACGCAGCTTATGGAAGTTATGTCATTACTTGATAGGATCAAGGGCAATTTCATTTTTTCTCTCTTTAATTAATTTTCTTTCTAGAAGAAAAAAGTGGTTTGGTTATAATTTGTTGCATTGTTATCTTCTTTGACCCCACTCTATTCTTTTCTATTCAATTGCTGCATTATTGTCTACGATTAGATCTATGTTTCTTGTAAGGATAATCTCTTAATTAGACACCCTTTTTTGCTTCCTCTTTAATCCCTGCTCCATCCTTACTAGCAAGTTTGTTCTACATAATCACAATTATATTTGTGTGAAATTGTGAAGATTGGTTGGATTATGTGTTTACTGACGTGGCTGAAACCATTTTTATTGACTTACACCTGCTCTATTCAGGTTCTTGGATTTAGTGAGTACATTGAGGAAGTTTACGCAGCATATGAGCAGCATAGGATTGAGACCATGGTATTTTGTTTACTTTCAATGCCCTGCTTCTTCTGAATTGTTAGAATGATATAATTGACTTTTCAATAGTATATCTCTTTTGATTGCCCCCGCTCTTTCTTTGTGGGTGAGCATTGTTATCAAAAGACCATGAAAATCTGGAGTTGGCCTTGTTCATACAATCCTAATGGAAGCGGAATTTGTATTATCAAATCCGGGGCCAACTAGGGTGATTATCTTAAGGGGGCACTCGCAGCCTGGTGGACGGTTCCCTAAAGAAGGGCCGCAGCCACTCAAAGTGGGGCTGACATCTAGGATTTTCCACAGGGTATTTCGGTATGATACCTGAGATAACTGCCCATGCATTGTTTGGCTGCAAAAATCAATGTCACCCATGAAATCTCTAGTAATCTTTATGGTCCACCTATGCTTGCGGCAGTAGCTATATTTGAAAAAGAAAAAAGAAAAAACCTTCAAACTATGATGATATTGAAAATTTTAAATTGATATTTAAAACTATGATGATATTTAATTGAATCGAGTGTTCTGTGGTTGCGATATCAGTTTGATGTTTGGTCGATTAATGGTCTGAATTTCATGACAAGAAAATTCCCGGTGTTTCTATCCATAGCTTGTTTTCCTCGTATACGTCACTACTGCTCCCTATGGGAGGTGGGGGAAAGACACATTTAATACTGGCCAGTTAAAATGGAGAAGTTAATTATGGACCACCGTTTTTGCTTGCGTTTTAACTTGAAAGGAAAATAAAATTATTTTATTGATTTTGGTTGCCTTACGCAGCAGGACTCTTTAAGAGCTGGCAAGTTGAGTAATGGAGCCGATATGACTGAGGAGGAAGCATTGCTGGAGCAGCAAAGGATGTTTGCAGAGGCGCGTGCTAGGATGAACGGTGGGGCCGTTGCTTCCAAGCAGCCAGATGCTGACCAAACTTTAGATAGCTAACTTTTATCAGGATAAATTTATTTTTCTTCAAGTATAGGCAAAGCATATCTCTGCTTCTCAGTAGTTCCACTATGTACAAAAAAACGTGTGCTAACTCGCCTGCCCTAGGCAGATGTGCTAGTTATTTGAACCCTATGAAACCGTATATTTGGAAGCTAACGTAAGTAGTGAGGGTTCATGAAAACCCACCTTTATTGATAATTACGTGTGACTATTCTGCTTCATCTCTTGCATCCTCTCACCTATCAACAACATCAGCTTGACACAATTAGATGATTTAATACATGCAGACGACCGGGCTCTGTTTTTCCTATTAAAATTGATGACTATAGGATTTGGGGGAAGCGATTTGATATTTGGATTAATGTTTGTAAAATTGAAGTTTGAACAAATTAGAGCTTGAAAATCGGAGTCTGAGCGAATGGTTAATCCAAGTCGTTTCTAATCTAACTTATAGTTTTAAACGCGGTTGAGTGAAAAGGTAATCCAAACATATAGACAACTGCCCAACTATTTTCCAACCCCTCAAATATTGGTAGGCTGATCCAAACAAGAAAGAAGCAAATGATATTTAGTGCCTCAAGAGCCTCTAAAGGCTCTTAAGGGTCTTCCAAATTGATGGGTATATAGTCAATTGCTCACCTTGCGAAACTCTTACGTCTGAGCAAGTTAAAGACGTTAAGTTGAGAGACTAGTGCCGAGTAAGTAAATAGAAGAGAGAACTGGTGGAGGGGCCCCATTAATGAACAATGAATACACTAGGGCTGTCAAGTTCGTAGGTAGGTGCAACGTACACTCTGGATGATGTCATGAAGGTGCACGTCCAGCAGTAGGAGACATGATGAAGGAGGGTATCATAGGGCATGTCAAGTTTCTGGATGCTATCTGGTATGCTGATTATTGGGCTCGGTGAGGTCATAATGATTTATCCGGGACGAATGGAATGTTCCTGGAAGACAAGAAACACATTTGCCAAGTTTTTGTGCGTTTACTATAGGACGTAGTCCTAAATTTTATAATTCAGGCTTTGCTTGTCTCTGTAAGGGGGGAAAATATCTTTATTTCAAAAACTAAGGTCATCTAAGATGGTAGAATTGAAGCAGCACCATGTAAAATAGTCCACGCCTTCACCTGCAACTGGCAACACAAGGGCTTCTTTAGCTACTTGATTTCTGATACGTAAAGCGACATCCTTCTTCAGGACATGGCAAAAGTTTTCCAACCCTTTCTTCCAAACCCTGCTTTTATCTGAATTATTCTGACAATATGGAGGCTGCTTACTGCAAATGGTAATTCTCTTTTTGCTTTGGTTTTAATGACTAAATATTGCTTTATGATGCGATCAAGAAGAATGTGGGGTATTTCCTCGGAGGCACATGGGATAGACAATTAATTGTCGCTTCAATTTTATGATGAACATGTGGCTGATTCCATATTGTCAACCACCTTTTGGATTTTTAATGTTGATGATAAACGAGAAGAGTTGGGTGCTTATAATAAACTTGCTGATGGATATAGATTATCGTTATTATCTGAGATTCAAAACAATGACCAAACAATCTTCTCTGTGCCCTGGTTTAGAGAATTTCTACCAAATTGGTAAAAGATGTTCTGCCAACTAAACAAAAAGCTTCAACAATGTGTCAGAAAGTTTCGAATGTGCAAGAAAACTCCATTATGTGCAAAAAAGATATTCTAACTTGCTATGCACCTTACTTTGGTGTTTGTAATCATAACTTTCTAATATAAATTAAATCTCAACATCATCAGAGAAAAACCTCTGTTTCACACAAAAGTTTTAAAATATGCAATGATGTTTTCGTAAAAACACATGTACACACCTTGTTGTTGGTTATTGCCCTTATTTCATAGATTTTTTTATGCTAACCCGGCTTCTTAATATAAAAATTAATTTAAAAAAATTAAAAAGTTGAATAAATTGTATTTTATATTAAAGACAGGAGTTAATAACTTAAGAAGGCTAAATAAATTGTATCTTTATTTAATTTCATTAATTTTTCTAAACTAGTTAATTGTATTTTATATTAAAGACATGAGGTAATAATTTTTTTATATTTCATGTCATTAAGCGCAAATTGGTGATTTTATAGTTTTAGGAAAATTTCCCTTGAATTATTTTTTCCATTTTAAGTCACTAAGGACAATTTACTCATTTTACACTCAAACATTATCCATGCAAAGACATCTTAAACAAATTTCACAGAGCGGGCAATTAACTCTTTAATGGGATTTTCCAGGCTCCAGCAACCTGATATTTTTCGGATTTATTTTATTTTAAATCACGCAAATCTATATTTTATATCAATAATAGTGGGTAACGATAACGGATCCGCCCTATCCGGTAAAGGTTCGGATCTTTTATCACCTCCCACGCGCTTCTTTAGCGCGTGAAAGAAGCCGGGGATAACGCGCTCCAGAACTGTAGTCGCCGTATTCGCATGCGAGCGAGAACTTGATCTGTTATCCAGACCGTCATGTCCATCTCTGATAAATCCATATATCAACGATGTCCTCCCTCCTTCTGTTTCTGATCTTACTGCAACTCGGATCTTCGATCGGTTGACTTGTCATCTGTTCCCTCTTTGACAAATTTGGGTTCCTCTCCTCGATTCGCCCTGGTAAATCGGTGATTTGCTTCTTTTTTCTCATCCTTATTCGGTGCTTTGTTTAGATCTGTACTTTTCTCTTCCTGCCTTTTGTCCTCTCTTCAGATGTGAATATCTGTGCAGTAACTCTTAACGGTTGGTGTAATTTGATTTAAGGTTACAATATGGATTCGATGGACATCGTGGGGAAATCAAAGGAAGACGCTTCCCTTCCTAAAGGTAATTTTACCCTATTTTGTGAATTTTATTTGTTGTTGATCTAAATTTGTTCTTCCCTAACTTAACATTGAAATTGTTTGGATGGACAAGATGACTTTGAGATTGGAAAATTGATTATTTTAGAAACACAATCATTTGGGCTTATGCGCAAGAACCTGTTCGCCCGATATTACTTTGAATTAACCTGCTCCACTAACTCCAGAAGATCCAGATGACTGAATTTAAAAATCAAGATATTCCATATACATCTATATTTCTGAGACATCTTTATGATACTTTTAATTTTAAATTGAAATTCAAAATCGTTGATTTTGTTTTGCCGGAATAACCGAATGTGGCCTTACTTAAACTGGATGTTAAGAGAGAGCATAAATGGCGAACTTTTATTTCTGGTTAACGAGTTGACATCAACAAGCCATACTTAGCTGGATTTATATTTCTTACTTTGAACTAGGATCTTGTACTGTTGATGTTTCGCTTTTTCCTGACTATTACTAACTACTGTTTAGGTTATTGCTGCTAATGATGGTGGTGTCTGGTTTCTTTAATTTTGATGGGACCTAAGGCCCGAATGATTTCCTTTGTAAGTTTATCGTTAATGCCTCGTGGCTTTGCTCACTTGCCGAAACAATTTTTTTTTCCCCGCAGCAACTATGACAAAAATTATTAAAGAGATGCTACCCCCTGATGTACGTGTCGCAAGAGATGCACAAGATCTATTGATTGAATGCTGTGTAGGTGAGAAGTGTTATGTAACTTTTGGTGATTTCATTATCAAACAAAATCTTTATTAACCCAGGGACTCCCTACACTTCCTTATTTCATTTTCTTTCCCTTGATTGCTTCTTAAATTTTAGCTGTTACTTCCTTTTTTTCGTTAATGAAGCTGTTACTTCTGCTTTATTTGTTCGACCTATATTTTGATGATTTTCTCTATCACGTGTTACTCATGATTGTCGAAGGCAAATTTTAGCAGATATTTTGGGAGCATTAGTTGATGAACTTCTTATTCTTAATTTGGTCATGAATATGCAAAATTCCCATCATGTTATTCGTTTGTGAGTTTTTGTCGGGTGCCTACTTTGTAAATTTAGTAAACACTCTTTTAACTCTGCTGTCTTATGTATTACAAATACGAACATGTTGAAGTTATTCTCATGCTGTCTTCTCTTTCTTCTTAGCACTTCCATGCTTATCGACTTTAAAAAAAATGTTGCGTTGCTTGAATTCTCTTTTAGGTTTCAATTTTATTACTGAATATGATTTTGTCGGTTGATCTATATTTTTGTAGAGTTCATAAACCTTGTATCATCAGAGTCCAATGAAGTCTGTAATAGAGAGGATAAACGGACAATTGCACCAGAGCATGTATTGAAGGCTTTACAGGTTACTTATCTGCCTAACGCATTGCTCAAGCCATGTGTGTTTCTGCTTTGATTTATATCCTAGTGTATCCTGTTGTTCTGTTTATGCCTATGTATCTTTTTAAAGTGACCGTGTTGGTTTTTATATTTCTTTCTCTTTGTTGTGGTTCTGTGGCAAATGGCAGCCAATTTTTACTTTTCTCAAGGATAAATGTATCCTGTGCTGTCATTTGGCTTCTGAATATACTTTATCATGTTATTAACGTTTATAGAAGTGGCTTTCCGTTTTGTTTGTAATGGTTGATATTTGGTGAAGATTGGTTAGATTATATATTTACTGACGCGGCTGAAACATTTTTTATTGACTTACACCTGCTCTATTCAGGTTCTTGGATTTAGTGAGTACATTGAGGAAGTTTACGCAGCATATGAGCAGCATAGGATCGAGACCATGGTATTTTGTTTCCTTTCAATGCTCCTGCTTCTTCTGAATTGTTAGAATGATATAATTGACTTTTCAATAGTATATCTTTTTTGATTGCCCCCGCTCTTTCTTTGTGGGTGAGCTTTGTTATCAAAAGACCATGAAAATCTGGAGTTGGCCTTGTTCATACCATCCTAATGGAAGCGGAATTTGTATTATCAAATCCGGGTCCACCTAGGGTGATTATCTTAAGGGGGCACTCGCAGCCTGGTGGACGGTTCCCTAAAGAAGGGCCCCAGCCATTCAAAGCGGGGCTGACATCTAGGATTTTCCACAGGTTATTTCGGTATGATACCTGAGATCACTGCACACGCATTGTTTGGCTGCAAAAATCAATCAATCTCACCCATGAAATCTCTAGTAATCTTTATGGTCCACCTATGCATGCGGCCGTAGCTATATTTGAAAAAGAAAAAGAAAAACCTTAAACTAGATGCTATTTAAATTTTTAAATCGAATCGAGTGTTCTGTGCTTGCGACATCAGTATGATGTTTGGTCGATTAGTGGTCTGAATTTCATGACAAGAATGCTCAGAGTTTCTGTCCATAGCTTGTTTTCCTTCTATACGTCACTACTGGTCCCTATGGGAGGTGGGGGAAGGACACGTTTAATACTGGCCAGTTAAAATGGAAAAGTTAATTATGGACCACTGTTTTTGCTTGCGTTTTAACTTGAAAGGAAAATAAAATTATTTTATTGATTTTGGTTGCCTTACGCAGCAGGACTCTTTAAGAGCTGGCAAGTGGAGCAATGGAGCCGATATGACTGAGGAGGAAGCATTGCTGGAGCAGCAAAGGATGTTTGCAGAGGCGCGTGCTAGGATGAACGGTGGGGCCGTTGCTTCCAAGCAGCCAGATGCTGACCAAACTTTAGATAGCTAATTTTTATCAGGATAAATTTATTTTTCTTCAAGTATAGGCAAAGCATATCTCTGCTTCTCAGTAGTTCCACTATGTACAAAAAAGCATGTGCTAACTCGCCTGCCCTGGGCAGATGTGCTAGTTGTTTGAACCCTATGAAACCGCATATTTGGAAGTTAATGTAAGTAGTGAGGGTTCATGAAAACCCACCTTTATTGATTATTACGTGTGACTATTCTGCTTCATCTCTTGCATCCTCTCACCTATGAACATCAGCTTGACACAATTAGATGATTTGGGGCTTATTTGGAAAGGTTTAAAAAATCCCCTATAAGCACATTTCACACAAATTAAGACAAAACTCCTCTCACATACTGGCCTCGTATTCTGTAAATTATTATTGAAAAGTTATTTATAAGCTATTTATAAGGTGTTTCAAACGGGCTTTTAATACATTCTGACGACCGGGTTCTGTTATTAAAATTGATGATTGTAGGATTTGGGGGAAGCGACTGGATATTTGGATTAATGTTTGTAAAATTGAGGTTATGAACCAATTAGAGTTTATGAACAAATTGAAGTTATGAACTCGTAGTTTTAAACACGGTTGAGTGAAAAAGTAATCTAAACATGGAGCCTACTATCCCAACTATTTTCCAGCCCCTCAAATATTGGTAGGCTGATCCAAACAAGAAAGAAGCAAATGATATTTAGTGCCTCAAGAGCCTCTAAAGGCTGCTAAGAGTCCTCCACATTAATGGGTATAGAGTCAATTGCTCAACTTACGAAACGCACTCAATAGGACTGAGCCAGTTAAACACATTATTAGCTCGAGGGATTAGTGCCGAGTAAGTAAATAGAAGAGAGAACTGGTGGTGGGGGCCCATGAATGAGCAATGAAATACACTGGGGCTGTCAGTTCGTAGGTAGGTGCAATGTAGACTCTGCATCCAACATATTCCATGGGACTCACAATTGGATGATGTCATGAGGGTGCACGTCCAGCACTAGAAGACATGATGCAGGAGGATATGTGAGGGCATGTCGAGTTTCAATAGTGATGGCTTTGTATTTTGTTTGTTTTGGCTTTTATTTTTTTTATATATTTTTTTTACCGTTTTGGATGTCAAGTCAAAAGAGATAGTCAAGCACAATCCTTCTCTCTCTGCCCCACAAGAAAGTGAAACAACAAACACATTGTCTCCTTAGATTCCTTTCTTTTTTTCCTATTTGAAATGCACTCTATCCCACCCCTCCATCGCTCTGTGTCTGATTTCCTATATCAGCTGGTGGGACTGCCCATGTTTCTTTTGTCAGGATTCTCTTGCATTTACACCAAAGGTCTAGAAACAGAGAATTAATTAAAGCACCCTCCATATCAATAAAAGCAGAAGAAACCAGATTCTTTCCCCACCCTTTCATATATTTAATAGGAGTTTTTTTCTTTTCTTTCTCAGATGAAGACAGACATGGCTGCTAGAACGTCCCAAGATTTCTCCTCCAAGAGGCACTTCCACTGGACAAAAAAGGTCGGTGATGAAGAATCTGAAGCTCCCACTTCAGAATCAATCTTAAAAATGATTGAGGAAGAGGAAATCAAGGAGGATAATGACAAGAATCCAGGATCAGCAGCTACATCACAACAAGCGGCAGTATCAAGACGGAAGCTTCAAGCCATTGCAATCTCAAGGCTTCGATCCATTCTCACCAAGTTTGGTAAGAACCGTTCGAGCCTGCCCTTTGGCCTAGGTCCCAGAGTTGTAGGAACCCTCTTCGGCTATCGACGTGGCCATGTACATTTCGCATTCCAAAAGGAACCCACTTCACAGCCAGCCTTCTTGATCGAGCTTGCCACACCAATTAGTGGTCTTGTTCGTGAAATGGCATCTGGGTTAGTTCGAATCGCTCTGGAATGTGACAGGGAGAAGAAGGAAGAAGGGAAGAAAGCTGGGAGATTGCTTGAAGAACCAGTATGGAGGACGTACTGTAATGGGAAGAAATGTGGGTTTGCTACAAGAAGAGAATGTGGACCAAAGGAATGGGATATACTGAAAGCTGTGGAGAAAATTTCAATGGGTGCTGGTGTTTTGCCTGCTGAATCTGGATCTGATGCTGCTGGTGAAGGTGAAGTCATGTACATGAGGGCTAAGTTTGAGAGAATTGTGGGGTCCAGAGATTCTGAAGCTTTCTACATGATGAATCCAGACAGCAATGGATCTCCTGAGCTCAGCATATACTTGCTCAGAGTCTAGCATCAATGGAAGCTCTGTTTTAGCCACTTAGTTAATTTCCCCTTTTTTTGAAACACCTAGCATCCATGGAGGCCTAGTCTTCTCCAAGTTCCTTTTTTTTTTTTTTTTAGCCCTTCTCTTCTATCTCTCTGTTTTTATTTTTCCTTTCTTAGATTAGTATGAGAAGTGGACTTACTGTGTCGGAAGGGGGGTGGAAAATGGTGGATGATTAGTATACTTTACAGCATGGTGATGTGGGTCATGAAAGGGTGTCTATGTATAGTTTCTTCTTTCCCAATCCTTTTTCAATTAGTGATCAGACAAAAAAAGTCGTTGCAAATCATTAATGTCTTCACATTGTTATTTGTTTCATTAACTTTATCAACTTCATTATTCCATGTCATGTTATACCTTCTCTGCACTTTACACCGTTTCTTCCCTCTATATGCATACCCATTCAGATTTATATCCATATGATCATATTGAAAATAATTCATATAACAATTTATCAATTAAATCACCTTTTATTCTCTCTTTTTCTTCTTTATCTGTTGGATATGATAGCTTCATTATGACTTTTGTGATGCATTTGTTTCCCTGTTCAGTTAGGATTCTGTATCAGAGCATCTTTATCTACCTGTAATCCAAAATATTTCTGTATTTTGGTCTAAAAAGCTAAGGACTGTTCTAATCATGGCTTTTGATGCCAATTTTGTTTGTGAAATGATCCCAACAATTTTTTCTTTGTTAATCCTGATCATAGAAGTCATCAAAAGCAATATATATTAGAAAAATGAAAAGAAAACAAAATTGGAAATTTCATATCCTGACATGTGATGGCAGACCCCATCTTTGCCTTCCTTTTTCTTTTTGTTTATACACTTGGCCATCAGCTTTTCCTTTTGTTGACTGCTTTTTATTAGTTTTCTTTCTTTCTTTTTTTCTGTTTTGGTCTAATTAATTAATTGGCATTGTTCAAATTTGTATTCTTCTCATCAATCCATTCCTCATTGTAGTCTGTGCGGCTAGAGCTGCAAAGTGTAAAAACTATATAGCCCACCAACGTTATATAACAAAGATGTCCAAAAATAAAGAAAATCCCTTTAACTTGATAATATGGTCATAATTATGTTCACCCTTTTCTCTTCAGGTATCCTAGTTTTCAGGCTTTCCAATGTTAGTGATATTAGAATATAGTATTTAAATTAAGTGAGTGATGAATATATAATATATTAACTGACTGGGCTCGCATTTAGAAATATTTTCTACTTATTTATATACTTTATTTATCATTTTAAAATGTCTTTTCTGAGATTTCTAGAGCCATGTGATAATATCACTTTGGGTGATATTTCATGCCATTCACAAAACAATAAAAAATTGATATTCTTTGAAAAAAAAAGAAAAGCATAACCTTGTGAAGTTTATGTAGAAGAATATCAAGTATAGTATTCCTCCAATCCTAAATATAAGATCTATTTTATAATGTACTCTTCCGGTTCTAAATATAAAACCCATTTTGTAGTGTAAATTCTAAATATAAGACCTATTTTATAGTGTAAATTACACTATAAATAAGTCTTATATTTATGATTGGAGGAATATTTATTTGGCAGCCACTTCTAAGGAAAAGACTCCGGGAGGAGCTGTAAGGAAAATGACAATCAAATTATTTTTTTAATTTTTTTATGTGAGAAATTTTAATGGTGATATATGAGATATTATCATATGAAGCAATTTCTTAACTTGATATGACTGTGAGTAGGGTTACATAAATTTTTTCCCCTCACATTAGTACCATTCTAAAAGCTTTAATTTGACGAGAATAAAAGGGAGGAAAGGCGTGGCTTACAGCTGGGGAAAGTAATTAAGAATTAATTAAATTAAACAAATTATCATGATCTCCTCATCATTGTTCAAGAGAATCAAAAGTTCAAAGCTTCAAATAAAGTTTGGGCAGTGCTTTATTACAAACGCTTTAATTAGTGCACTTATACGCCCCCAGCCCACCACTGGGAAAAGATCAACCACGAAGAAGTTAGAAGAATTAATTAAGGTTGTCCTTCCTAAATAGTGTCGCCCTACATTGCAAAAGTCTAACGTAGAGGATGTTTAGATAGAAACTAAACTATAATTTTAAAAATACTTTACGGTTTATGAAGTAAATATACGGAGGAGTTTGTCTCGTTTGCGGAAAAATGATTCTTAAAAGGTATTTTTAGGGTTACCAAACACCTTAATAGTTTTAAGCCTGGTACTATAAAATGTTTTCTTTAAAAAAAAAAAAAAAAAAGAAGATCGTAGGCTCCATGTATACTTGGTGGCTAAGTGCCTGAACTCGAGAAATAAATAGACCAGTAAAAGCATGCGTGACCACCATCGTGGGTGGACCTCGATAACACGCTATCGGTTGGTTACCTATTTCTTTTCTCTCGTCTTCTTCTTCAATTAGAGATGGCATTTCTTAAGCTATATTGGTTGGTCCCTTGGATAATGGCATGATTCCAAAGTCATAAACACTTTTGGTATAAAATATTGACGGTTAAAATAATGATGATAGGAGTAAAATTATTATGATTTTAAACTTTCAAAATAAATTTGCAAAAAAAAAAAAAAAGCTTTCAAGTTTGGATGAAAATTTCTAGAGCAAATTTACACTTTAAATCAATTGTCTTATAATTCAAACTTGTTACTGGAACTTTTTTTAATTTTTCATGGATTGAAAATCGGAAGTCCTTATTAGTTAATTGAAGTCCAAATTTGTGAATTTTGCCCTAAGAAAAACAGAAAGTGTAACTTTGACCCAATAAATAAATAAATAAAGTTCAAGAGGGGAGCTCGGCCATATATTATAAATAAAGCAGGCCCCTTCCGAATGCAGTGAGGAATTTGTAATGAGTGATCCGATGAAAACAAAAATGTCATCTTCAAATTGGTGCTTATGAATAGGGTTCAATACTTGATAATTATGGCAAAAGCAGCTGAGGCAGAGGGGCCTATCTTATAGCTTATTTCTCGGATTCAAAAGACCTGTTTTTCATTACAATTAAAAATCTGGAAAAAAATATTGAGTCAGTTGAGCACCACATGATTACAAAACATAATGGACCGAATATATATATATATATATATATATATATATTGAACCAGGTGTATCACTTGATTATGAAACATTGTGGAAAGATATTGAATTGATGTTTGCTGTGTGCATTCTTTCTCTATAAATTACACTATTCAAATTGTCTATAAATCAAATTAAAAGGTGCTTTTTAGTTTTAGATTTTGAATTAAAATATATTTTTTTAAACACATTAGAAGGGTTTAAATACTCAACCTCTCATCCTTTTCCCATCGTTTCCATCCAAGCGAGCCTTTCAAGCGGCTATAATATTAAGCTGTGTTTTCATTAAATTTATTTAGCTATTTTTTTTTATAAAAAAAATCATCTTCTTATTAGAAGCAATTATATTTAAAATACTGGCAGATACTAAATATAAACGTTATGTAGTAAATAAGAGTTTAGACTTTAGACATTGGGCTTGCATCTACCAGATGGCTGTGTGTTAAGTTATTTATTTATTTATTTATTTATTTAGAGTGCGTATATCTAGAGCCGGTAATAGGGTTGGACCCGCGGGTCAAACCCGCCAACCCGCCAAAAGAGGCGGGTTAGGGTTGGCCTTTGGCCAACCCGCCACCACCTGAAAAATATGAGCCCGCACCGCCATAACCCTAACCCGCGGTGGGTTGGCCCGCCAACCCGCGGGCCAACCCGCGGGTTAACCCACCTATTTTTTTTTAAAAAAAAAATAGATAACAAAGACAAAAGTAAAGCAAATTTTTACTTCAAACTTTATTGTCATTAGAAATAATTAGATAAATAAGGTTATTCAATATTGCTCATTGGTTTCATTGAAAAAAAAAAGTGTGAACTTGTGTATTATCATGTTGGAAAATTGGACAATCATATACTATTTGTATTTTATTGTGTTGTAATTTTTATTTGGATGTTTCTAATATTTTATATCATTTTTAGTATTTTTATTTTGTATTATATATAATTGCTAACATTTAAAAAAATAAGAAAATTTAAAAAAAACAAAAAAACAAAAATAAAAATTTTGGCGGGTTGGTGGGTTGGCCCGCCAACCCACCTTGGCGGGTTAGGGTTGGCAAAATGCCAACCCGCCAGAAAACGGGCCTTTGAGCCCGCACCGAACAACCCACAACCCGCCACGGGCCAACCCGCAACCCGCGGGTTGGCCCGTTTTACCAGCTCTACGTATATCCCCCCCTGGCCTTCAGTGAATGCATTAAGCCATTTTTATCCGGTTAGGGCGAGTTTAGATATTGGGCCTGAACCCACAAGATCAGTATGCATCTGTCTGTATATTAAGATTTTCTTTTTGGGAAAATCACAAATAAAGACCCTCGAATTAGCAAAATACTCTATGGTCACCTGAATATGCTAAATTACTATGAGGGACCCGGTCTCAAATTGTAATTATGAAATCATAGCTAAATTACCAAAATACCCCTCTTCAATTTTTTTTTTAAAAAAGAAAGCCATTGCCTCACCGGAATCCGGCCACCGGCGGCCGGACGCCGGGGTCAGGCCGCTTCCGGCGGTCTTCCTTTGTTTTTTTTTTGAAACTGTTTTTTTTTTAAAAAATTGGGGGGAAGTGAGGTTGGGGGGATTTGATCCCCCAACCTAATGCTTCCCAAAATAAGGAATGACCATTGAGCCAACAAATTTTTGTTAACATTATGATGCAAAAAAAAATATAAGTTAACTCATTTACTCTTGTTCCAGGTGATAACAACAATACATTTGGAAATAACAAGTTCTGATTGTAAAATAACACGTCTAGAATAAAAATTTAACAATATGTTTTTTTTATAACAATAAATTTTATTGTAGGTAATAACAACAATACATTTAAAAATAACAAGTTCTGATTATAAAATAACAAGTTTGGGATTAAAATTTAATAACACGTTTTTTTTATAACAATACACTTTGTTTCAAGTGATAACAACAATACATTTAAAAATAACAAATTCTGATTATAAGATAATAAGTCTAGGATTAAAATTTAACAACACGTTTTTTTATAACAATTAATTATTTTATACTTTTAAAAAATAAATTATTTATAACTTATAAAAAATATTTTTAAAATATTTATTTCTCTAAAAAAATACTTTTTAATCTGTATATCTATACAACTCATTATAAATCAAACTACTTCTTATAAATTATAAAGTATTTATAATAAGGCATTTTTGATTTATTAATCATAGTATAAATTTTATATTATTTCATTCTTTAAATATTAAAAATAGTTTTTATATTTAAAGAATAAAATAGTATTTTTAATTATAAATTAGAGATAAATTTCATTTATAAATTTAAGTAGTCAAAAAGTATTTTTAATCCACAATAAATTGTACTATTTATAATTTATAAGAAGTAGTTTGATTTATAATAAGTTGTATAGATATATAGATTAAAATTTTTAAAAAAAATTAAAAAAGTGTGTTGCCATTTTCCCTAAATTTTATTTATAAATTTGAACAATAAAAAAGTATTTTTAATTATAAAAAATTATACTTCAAGTTCTGATTATAAATTGGATATAAAAATTATTTTTTTAGCAAATTAAATAGATTACAAGTACTTTTATAAGTTATAAATAATTTATTTTCCAAAAGTATAAAATAATTAATTGTTATAAAAAAAAGGTGCTGTTGAATTTTAATTCCAGACTTGTTATTTTATAATCAGAACTTGTTATTTCTAAATGTATTGTTGTTATCACTTAAAACAAAGTGTGTTGTTATAAAAAAACATGTTGTTAAATTTTAATCCCAGACTTACTATCTTATAATCAGAACTTGTTATTTTTAAATGTATTGTTGTTATCACTTGAAATAAAGTGTGTTGTTATAAAAAAAAAACGTGTTGTTAAATTTTAATCCCAAACTTGTTATTTTATAATCAGAACTTGTTATTTTTAAATGTATTGTTGTTATTGCCTGCAACAAAATTTATTGTTATAAAAAAAACATATTGTTAAATTTTTATTCCAGACGTGTTATTTTACAATCAGAACTTGTTATTTCCAAATGTATTGTTGTTATCACCTGGAACAAGAGTAAATGAGTTAACTTATTTTTTTTTTTTGCATCATAATGTTAACAAAAATTTGTTGGCTCAATGGTCATTCCTTATTTTGGGAAGCATTAGGTTGGGGGATCAAATCCCCCCAACCTCACTTCCCCCCAATTTAAAAAAAAAACAGTTTCAAAAAAAAAAACAAAGGAAGACCGCCGGCACCGGAGCTCCGGCGGCCGGACTCCGGCGTCCTGCCGCCGACAGTGGCCGGAAGCGGCCGCCGGAGCTCCGGCGCCGGTGGCCGGATTCCGGTGAGGCAGTGGCTTTCTTTTTTAAAAAAAAAAAATTAAAGAGGGGTATTTTGGTAATTTGGCCATGATTTCATAATTACAATTTGAGACCGGGTCTCTCATAGTAATTTAGCATATTCAGGTGACCATAGAGTGATTTTGCTGATTCAAGGGTCTCTATTTGTGATTTCCCCTTTCTTTTTTCTCTAATGAATGTATTAACCGGTTTTTGTTTATCTAGTAGAAGTTAAGCTATTGGGCCTGCACCCACAAGATCAGTATGCATCTGTCTGTATATTAAGATTTTCGTTTTTCTCTAATGAATGTATTAACCGGTTTTTGTTTATCTAGTAGAAGTTAAGCTATTGGGCCTGCACCCACAAGATTGAGCCGAATCAGGCTCGTTTGTATTATAAATCAGACCACCACCATTAACACCCAAGCATCCACGGCATTGTTCCAACAAAAAAAAAAAAAGTTGGCAACCAGAAAAATAAAAATAAAAAGTATCCACCACGTAGCCTCTTGTTTCCCACAAATCTCAATGTTTGCTAATTTTCAGACCCCAAAAGAACTGCACTCTAGGTGCCAAAGCGTAGTATAATTGACTATTTGTCTTAGTCAACGATATCAAAAGCCTGTTTTGAGACATCGGGGAGATAAATTAACATCTCAAGTCAAATCCCGAAAAGAATCAAATGAATGTATACATATAATCAACCATTTTTGGAGATTTCTCCGAGAATAGTACAGGGCAAGTGAAACATATAAGTGAAACCTTTGTTCTACAGCTAATTTCCGTCTATCCTAAATGATACAAGCATCCATCACGTGAACACTAGCTTGTTCGTGCAATCTGAGAATCCTCATCTATTCACCTTCTGGGCTTCTGTCTTTGCAATTCGTCTTTTGCTTAAATATTAGCCTTTTGACGAGAGAAACCCGGCTGCGTAATGTAATCGACGACATTTGTTCCCAGCATCAACACAAAACCAGAAACATTGGATTAAGGAACATGTATCAGTTTCGTGATGCGAAACTCATGCGATTATGCATAGAGAATCAAATTCCTGTCACGATAAATGAATGTGCTCAGAGACGGAAAGAATCAATTTACCTGAAGAAGCATGGAAGGAGCAGCAATAGGTTCAATGGCAACATGGCTTCGTGTCTTTCTTCCTTTCAACGTAGTAACTGATGGACTGTTAGCAGCAGTTATGTCCCAAAAGCTTCGTTTCTTTGCAGGCGGGGCAGGAGACTTGAATCGATGACTCGGACTCTTGAGCTCTCCAGTATTTGTTTCCTTGGACCGTAAGCTACTCCTAGTCACCATCCTCTTCCCCTCCGCTTTCTGAGAAAGCTCGCGAATCAGATCATCCTTCTGCTTCAGCTGCAAACTATGTTCTTTCTTCATTCTCTCAATCTCAGACTCTAGTGTTTTCACAGTCCTTTCAAGCGCCTTTACAGCTGCTACCTCAGCTTCTTTTTTCTTGGACTCTGGAGTGAAACATTTAGCAGAAAACAAAGAGGTTGTTCGGGGCCTTCGTTTCTGGGTTGGTTGCGCAGAAGTTGGAGGAGTGAAGAGTGATGATGTCGCAGAAGGTGGTGTTGGAGAGGTATTTGCAGCTAAAGACTGTGCTTGGAGAATCATTTGTTTCTGTTGGAGTTTTGCTAGCTGCATTCTTAGTTCTCTATTCTCTTTTTGCAGCTCAAGCACAAGCTTGGCCTGCTCTGTTTCTGTCTCGACCATAGGCACTGTATCCTCAGTTGCATCACATGTCTGCGTTAATTTAATCATATGATAGTTAAAAGATCGTTAAAATTACAGATAACTATATATACAGAACCAGAAGAACTTAAGAAGGTACCTTTGTTCGAATCTCCTTGGCTCTATCAGCCCAGTGAAGGGTGTTCTGAGTTTCACCAAATGAGAAGTGACTAGGACTAATGTTAGCAATCATGACAGTGTTACATGTCCCTCCTAAAGAATCCTTAAGAAGCTGCGTGAGTTTTGAGTTTCGGAATGGTATATGTTTCTTGCCCTCTACTAGAGCATTAATGCAGCTGCTCAGTGCAAGAAGAGAACGATTAATGTTTGCACCCTCAAGAGATCTCACTGTTCTTTGATCTGTGGCAAGGGCTCTCTCTGATCCTGCCAGATCAATCAAAGACAGCTTCCCTACTTTGTTAATCACATTCATTGCAGCATCTCTAACACGATATTCGACCATAACCTAGGCATAGCAAGACAATCAATGTGGTTAATCATGACCCGACAGATATATATAAATACATCTTTTCATCTTTTTTAAGATAACTTCATTGTACATGTTCATACTCACCTGCAAGATAGCATGAGAGCGTGAAGAAGTCTCATTTGCGCGAGTTGGTTCAGTGGTTCGGTTCTGATTTCCTTGTTGAAGCAACGCCATCACCTAAACCAAAAACTGAAGTTAACAAAAGTTGATGACTAAATGTTCAAATAGCAATACAATCCTCAAAGTTTAACAAGAGAGAGAGAACAGAATATTACTTCATCTGTAGAATAAGCCCTATATTGCGTAAGACCTGCTGCCACAATCCCCTGAAACATATGGATATAAATGAGAATGTATCATCAGAAATCGATTAAGAGTATAAAATTCACTAGAAATACAATGAAAAGTGAACTCAGGAGAGATCATTTATCAGTGATTTCATTTGCTATATACCTGTTTGTCTTCTCTCAATACAAGTGGTCTTCCTGGGGAAAGCAAATCCCTGACAGTTTCATTATAGACCTCAAGATAAGAGAGATGAACCTCATGGTTTCCATCACAACTTCTTTGCCTGATTTTACTGAAAAGATCTTTAATTGCCAAAACCATCACTCCTGGATTCTCCACTGTTCCCAGCATTGTGTAGGTTTTTCCAGCTCCTGTGGCTCCATAACAGAAAACTGACCCATTCCTCCCTTGCAGAACTGCTTCCACAAGTTCTGAGGTACTGAAAATTCATAAAGTCGGATGTAAATATTTGATAGAACCACAAGATTTTCAATGCATGGCGTAATATGTTAGTTCTTAATTGACCTGGTTAATTAAAACCTCAGTCACTTCTAATTTGGTCAGCTATGTCCCTTAATCCATTATTTGAGACGAGAAAAAATGTTAAATTTCGACACCGTTCCTGTTTTGTAGTTAAGAAACTAAATATAATCCGAGAAAACTAGGCAAGAAAATGAAGAATTGGATGTGAACTACTTATGCGAAAATTCATCTCCAGGCAATAATCCTGCTCATTACTATAAAAGCAGAGTGGGTTGTGGACTTATAGCTTAAAGATAAGATTTTTGAATTTCAAAATTTCAAAAAACTCACGTGGTGGAGTAAACTTCCTGTTGAGTAGCCACATCTGGAAACGAAGCATCGAAGGTGAAATGCCGTCCCCGAAGCCTATTCAACCTCAGGTAATCGTTCTCATTCGCAAACTCCGTCAGATAAACGTCACGCCGATTCACGATTTTCACACAGCACCGAGACCCGGCTTCCTTCTCCTTCCTCCCCATTGGTCTCAGCCTCACAAAAACAAGAATTCGATTGCCGGATTTCCCAGCTTTCTCGGATTCTTGGTTCCCTTTCATTTCCGGCAGTGCCGTCCCGATCGAAAGCTTCCGAGCGACGTTGACCTTTCTGGGGCAGGTAAACCCGATGATCCGGTCGCTCCCTCCAACCAGATTTTCCTTCGACTCCTCCTCCGCTGGCGGTTGAGCCAGCACGAACGTTCTTGTGATTGTTGAATTTGGCATTGTGTTCTCTCGCATTACATTGTCTGGCTTTAAACCCTTTTCCCTGTCTTGTTTCGTTGAAGATCCACCTCCAGGGAAGGTGGTGAATCGTGAGTCTTCGGGTTTCAAAGATGAGTTCTTGAGAGCCAAGGAAGTTTGCTTCTGCTGCTCGTACAAGACAGTGAGCGCTTTCAACTTCTCCTTCAGTCGATGGTGTGGATTTTTTGAATGAGGATTTGTGCTGTTACCGTCTTGATTTCCTCTATTTCCGATTCTCCGTTCTGGGGTTGGCTCATTTTGGCCCAGGCCGACGGTCTGAGACCGAGTTGAAACTGGCATTCTAAACTCTTATTGCTAATTAGACATGTCCAAGAAAATCTTTTCCAGAGAAACCCCAAAGAAGTATCACGGTGAAATCAAGCAGAAGCTGAAGGGAGTTCAGAAACTTGTGGTCATGGAAGAGAAGTGGCTACTGCGATGAAAGAGTGACAAAATCGATGTTTGAGGAAGCTATTGAGACTCCATTTTCTGCTCATTACACACCTCCTAAAATGTTGAATTTCTTGCGAATCCTATGAAAGCGAAGGGGAATGAGAGAAACGTAAAGAGCCATTATTATTTTTAGATCTTTAGTGTTACAACATGAAATTTGAATTTATTCTGCTAACGGTCAAAATGTCAGCTCCTCAAATGGATTAGATATACAAGTAAGAGATGTGGGGTCCATTGGAAATTTTTCCTGGACCTGGTTAAGTTTGTGAAAATTTTAACTCCGAAAATTAGTGAATTATATGTAGCTAGGGAACATGACCAGAAATATATGTTTGTTTTTTTGCCAGCGACAAGAAATATATATGTAAAATAATGATATTTGTTAATAATATTAATTAAAGTTGGCAAAAAAAGAATTATGATATCCACACATAATACAAAATCTATATATAATTACATTGCTCACTGGTTATGTTATAATTTTGACGTTAAAAGAAGGCATTCATTTAAAACTAATGTTATCTTTTCCTTTTAACTTAATTTACTTGCTTTTTCAGGCCAGGTCATGCTTTGCCAGCTTAAGTTTATTAAAAGGTGTAATTGACTTCGAATACCAAGCAATAAACATAGGAGAAAAATACATCAGGGTGTTTAAATAAGTTATCATCTTAATCCACCATATGTTTAGAAGAGACTGAAAGAGCAATGTAAAATATTAAGCTCTGCACGGAATCTTTCCACTTTTTAATTTTTTTATGTAAATTTCAGCTCAAAAAAATATTTTTGTAAATTAATTCTTTTTTATTAGATTTGTAAATTAATTATCGTGATGCATTAAACTGCTAGATCTAGAACCTAAATATTAAACCATCACTTGCTGGTCAAAAAAATATATTAAACCATCAAACTATTTTATTAATTTAACGGAATTAAATATAATATCCATCAATAAAAATTATTTTCAGTTGTTTTCCTATACACTGGTATTTAAACCTAGTAATACAAGCTCATAATAGAGATTCCTTAAAATTATCATCCAGGTCCCAGGGATACAAATTTCGGTCATAAAAACAATTTTGTCACTTAGGACAAATTTAAGCCCCTTGAATTTTACATATAATTTAACTTAAGTGTTTTTTTTTTTTTTGGGTTTATTGTTGACATGGGAAGGTTGAGTCGTTCTATGTAACTTTTCCCAAAGAGTACACGTGATCACGTTATTATTATCTGGGCATCAAACCGAGTAGATCCCGTTTTAACTTTTAACCGTAACATTTGATGGGGCCACCGTAAAATGTTGTTTTGATGCGCTCCGTATAATGGTTCCGTTTTGATTACAAGACAACTTAAAACAAACATGCGTAAAATGACAAATCAATATTTTAATATTAATATGAAAAAAAACTAAAATAGAACGCACAAACACTTGATAAGACTACAAGTTGAATCAAAACATTCTTCATGCTCGCTTTTTAATACAAAACTTGATTAATTAATTTAAATAGATTAATAATATTATTTAAATTAGTTAATATAATATATTTTTAAAGATTTTTTGAGTATCTTTTTGAATTCGCTTTTTCTTTCTTACTTGGTTATTATTAGAGAACATCAATAGAATTAATCTAAAAAAAATTGATAAACATATAAAATAAATTTTACATATAAGACTAATATTAACTTTTTAATTAATTCATACATTAAGTACAGGATGAGTATTAAATTCATGATCTCGTATTTAAGAGTATTTGTGCTACCTGTTAAAATATATAGTTGCCCGTAAAACGTATAGTGGTAAGTAACAACATAAAATTTGTAAAATTACTACTTCATCTATGGCCAACATTAACGTTAGAAATTGATATAATTCATCTTTCCAACTTTATACAGGGGATGGTATTCATATAGTTAATATCCAATCAATTTTTAATATAAAAGTTATTTAACTGAATTGAATAGGTTAAAAAATCTAAATAAATTATTTTATTATAACAAATTGATATGATCTCCTTAAAAATATTCTTTTGTGCACTATAAAAAATTCCTACACAACAATAAATTATATATCACTTTATAAATTAGATAAATTAATTAAAAAATAATAAATATAACATATAAAATGAATTAACAGAACTACATACATACACGCAAATTGTGTCGCGAGCAATATTACTCCTCCGGTCCTAATTATAAGACCTAATTGACTTATTTGAGGAGATTAAGGAAGTAAGTTAAGTTGGTTATTTATAATAAATAAGTGTTGTCATTCTTAAAATATCCTTGCTAATTAAGTATATTAGCTAAAACTATCATTATTAGAAGGATTATCTTGGAAAAAAATGTATAAATATAAGAGACAAAATGGATTGGGTCTTATAATTAGGACCAAATAAAAAGTCAAATTGGGTTTTATAATAAGGACCGGAGGAGTATAATATTATATGGACAAGGCAGGTAGGCATCAGGTGGGCCAAAATTTTTGCTTACTTTCCTCTCCATCTTTTGGTTTCATGAACATGATTTCTGATTTCTATTATAAACTTGTTTACATTTCAGTAATGATAATCAAACACCGCTTTAAATTTTAAAATCATAATATTCATATTATATACATTGCCATCTTTAATTTGTGCATGATCAAAACAATCTACGCTCACATATTAACATTGTATATGCATAAACATATAAACACGTCATCATCATGTGTCCAAATCATAGATTTGCTTCTAAGAATAAAATAAAATGTGCAGTGTACAAACTTTCCCCGTAAATCATTCGAAACATAAATTAACTATACGCATGTTAGATCGTTAGGTTGTTATTAATCTGGTACGTGTTTCATTAAAGCATGTATAATTATTGTTGTTCCTTGTCAATTACTAAATATTCATGTTTTCCCTCCTTCTAAGAGCAGGCTTTTGAAAAGGCAATATGGTCAACCATGCAGCTTACTGCTGGTGGCTAATTGTTCTCCGCATTTTTATTTATTTATTTTAGTTGGTAATGTTAAAAGTAAGTAGAACGTAATTAAGCTTTAAGCATAATAGTTATGATGAAGAGATCGATTGTGACCCGATTCAGCTTATGCTGCCTTTTTACAAGGAGCTCATGAGCCCGAGCAGCTATCATTACTGGAATATTTTTTTTTAAAATTAAAAGATGATAAGTGTGCAAATTTTATAAAAATTGCGCTACACTCCTTCTGGTTTAATAATGACATAAGAAATTATATATGTTTTATTAAAATTCATGCGGGCCACGGGAGCACTTCACTGTGTTTAATAATCATTTTTAATATGTTTGTTCTCACTGGTTATGCAAGTGTCTTTAGTATAACATCCATTTTAAATACAAGGCTTAATTCGTGTTGTGATTTACACTATAAACATCCATTTTAAATATTTTGAAACACACACATTGATGAGTACTTCATCATATGCTGCAATCTTATGCTGGACAATAGAAGAATGTGAGGCTTGATATTTTTTTTTTTTTGGAGGGGGGAGGGGCGGGAACGCTGTGACGGACGCAACTTTTTCCGGGCTTGGGTTAGCCGGGTTTTTGGGCCACCTTATACAGCCCTATTCACAAACATCTCTCTCCATGGTTATAATCAAAATATTGAATTATGGATCAACAGGGTTTGGGTCTAGTAGAAGGGACTAATTTCTCACAAAGTGACTAATCGAGGTTCGAATCTCTGCTGGAAGAGGTGTCCACATTTAGTACCCAACAGTACCTCGAATAGGATTGCCTATAATAGGAGGATACCTATGCTTTAGCAAAAAAAAATTGAATTATGGGAAATACAAATTAAAATAATAAATATACAAATAATCCTCCCAACCTACAAGAGTAGGTCGATAGAGGCAACTGGGTTTTTGTTTTCTTGTTGCTTCATTTATTTTCTCAGCGTAATTCAGTTTTATTTTTAAAAAAAACCACAGAATTATTATTTTATATATAATCGGAATTCGGAACTAATATTAGTAATAACATGATGACCCAGAAGTACCATTTCTACAATGGTAATCTACATTAGGCGAGTGATATGCTAACACCAAAAAATGACAAAACCATCCTAGATGGAAAATGATTAATGCATGCCATGATGACAAGTGACAAAGATTAATGGAATCCAATAGTCCGATGACCTAGGCAATGAATAACTAATGAAAAACCTAAGACCCAGCTACACTAAACCCAAATGATGAACTCATAACTCAAGCAAAAAGAAGGAAGATGAACGACGAGACAACGAGAAGGGCCGATGTCGTTTTGGCGAAGGGTCCGGCGCTATGAGAAGAAGAAGCAGCAGCTTCCGTGTGTGGAGAATTTTGGTCGTCGTTTTGGTTTTGGTTTTGCGGTGGGGGCGAGTGTGCCTGTACGTCCAAGACCTTGACGACGATCTTCTGGCCTCTGTCACAGTGACCAGAAACACCACTGATGAAGAAGAACAAGCCAGGCCTGTCAAATGTGAACACCGTGTCGCCATTGTTGGAGAAGAACAGAGGACGCGATGCCTTGCATTTGTTGTAGTCTTCCTCGTTCACTTCTATCACCGAGTCTTCACCATACTTGAAACCTACACATCAACGCATTGTCACCGATTTATCCCATACAAATTAATATACTGGTCGAAATTGAAACTGATCTATATATAGATCTGGATCAAGAGTGAAAAGGAATTAGAAGAAAGAAAAATTAAGAGTTACGAAGGGTATCGTGAACGAGGAATCTGTTGTTGGAAGCCCAATTGTTGTAGTAGTCGGCAGATTTGGGAATGGTCCAGCCAGTATGGTTGCCGCCGACTGCAAACTCTGTACTGCTCACCATCAACATGTTGCAGCAAAAAACAAGAAACGCGCACACAAAACAGCTCTTCAGCGTGGCGGCCATTTCTGGAGTAGTTTCTCTGGAGTAGTCTCTGTGATTATGATCCCTCTTGGTGCCGCTAGAAATGAGTGGTTCAAAGTTAGGTTTGAAGGGGGACTTAAAAAGAGACCTGAATTTGAAACCCCCATGATCAGCGAGGAGGTTTGTTAACGATCTTGGGGGAGAGGATTCAGGAGGTCGTGGCTGCCCTTGACTTCCTCCTTAACTGCTTCTCAGTTTTTTCGCTTCTCCTGTTTTCTTCTTCGCCGGGTTCATTTGTCATCTTATTTACTTTTACTTTTTTAATTCTTAATTCTATGTATCTATATTTTACGCTTGTTCCGTTCGAATTCGAAGGCGACGGATACATATCCGCGTTTTAGTATTTAGTATTTGCACATTAATAATCATCGCTTCAATTCATAGACAAAAGTAAAACATTATTTCCGGTCTTAATTTGTTTTGGATTTTTAGCAGTCATTAACTAGTGATGCGCACAGTAATATTTCATATTTATATTATATTATTAAATTACTCAACTAATTTATTATATATATAAATAGAATTTAAAATTACTCCTCTGTTAATGTAGGGCCTAATCAAAAATTTAATACTAATTTATTCTATCAACAATAAGTAAATAATGAAATAGGAGATGAAGAAAGAGAATTAAAAAATATTTATGACATTTTATAAAAAAATATATTATATTAACTAGTTTAAGTAACATTCTTAACTTACTCAAATTAATTAATTGGATTTCATGTTAAAGATGGGAGTAGCAGCAGCCACCACAATAAGCCACGTGGATGTTGGCTAGTAAAAAAATTCAGAAAAAGAATGTTTTCACTAACTTTTCTTTCCACCTCCTCTTCACTTAATATTTCCACCGTTGGATTAACTTTCAATAGTTAAGGTTCAAAACTAAGTAAAAATATTATTATAATACTAGATATAATAAAAAATTACAATTGCCAAACCATTCACGTCAAATTTTAAAACTATAAATTTATCTACCTATTTTATTGTTATTTAAAAGTTAATATTATAATAATATTTTTACGTAATAAATCTTAGCCGTTGCAACGTGATCTAATGGTAAAAATATTAAGTGGAGAAGAAATAGAGAAGAAAGTTAGTGGAAATATTCCTCTCATGAGAAAATTCATCGATGAGTTTCTCGTCGTAGCAAAGTACATAGGGCTCTCAGTCCCAAAAAAAAACGATAGGGCTGGAGTTTTTTGAGCTGAAGGTACAAGTATCGAAGCAGGCTTGCTTACAATAGCCCAGACTATTCACTACTGATAATAACTGCAGGCTTGGGAGTTATTTAAAAAACAAAAAAAAAGGAACGCTTGGGACCATTGCTCGTTTCTTTTTCAATCAAATTTGAAAATAATCTGGCAGCAAAAAATAAAAAATAAAAAATATCACCAACAGAAGTTGAATCTAACGAAAATACTAGTTTCTCATAACATGATAAATTAATATTTGAATATCTATTAAAAGAGTTACTCACATTTTAATACCGACAATTCTAAAATAAGATTATTTCTAATAAGGGAATACTTATACTTTAGTCAAGAAAAAAAAAAATTATCTTGCATCAAGAAAAAAATTTAAAAACTGTCCATACCCATATAAAATATTAAATAATATTTAACTAATCTGATTATATTAAAAAAAAAAAAGGTGAGTTGGTTTATCATAAGAAATAAGATATTTTTTTTCTAAAATATCATAATCATCTTAATTAATATTCTCTCTTCCTCTCCTACTTGATTATAACTGAGAGAGTATCAATATGAATAATTTTAAAAAAATAAATAAATATAAAAAATAAATCTTATATTTAGAATTAATGTCAATTTAACAAGTCATACTGGGCAGTGTTCACCCATCAACACTATATTCTGATTTAATTTCCCAAATTCTCTATACCAAGAGCCAGGCTTCGTTACATAAATCATGCTCATTTTTTACGCTCAATCCTATCAATTCACACAAACTTGTATAAGTAAAAAATGTTTTTTATATTTTTTCACCAAATTTGCACATTTCTTTTGCCGCCTATCAAATATGCATTTTAAATAAATGTTTATTAAGGATAAGTTGTCACAGTGGAAATTTTCTGTAATGTTTACCTTCCTTTATTTTTGTAAGCACAACATATTAGAGAGAGATAAATCTTTTATAAATGCAAAATACAAAAACTGTACACACACACTATACCCTCTAATCTAGGACCGGGGTGGGTGCGTGTTATAATACACATACACTATTTTTATTTTATTTTAAATATAAAATTCTAATCCACTTTATTTCTCATATTTATTTATTTTTTCAGATAGTACTTTTAACAACAGTAGTTCTAAACAAAAATATTTTAAAAAAGATAATGTCTATTTATTATAAATAACTAATTTAATTTTTTTAATTTACTCAAATTAATTATAATTAATTAGTTTTTATATATAGAAGCAGAGGTAGTATATAGATTTCCAACCATGGTCCTCAGCCGAGCAGAAAATTAGGACGGCGGAGGAACTAGGAAATGGGCCTTAAAATTTCATGGGATCGGCCTAACGGCGTAACCTCGCCCGTCCCAGCGAGCCGGTTCCAAGTTTCTCCCTCTTCCTGGAACGAAGAGGCAGTAGAAGAGTAACGACGGAACGACGTGAATTCATGTGAGAGGAGAGAGAAAGACTCGGCCAAAAAACAGACGGACGCAGGATATATACGCTGCTTCCTTGCTTCTTCAGCTCCTGTTATTGCAATCAAACTGTGTGAATCTGTTTTTGAATTCGTCGTATACAGAACAAACATGGCACAAGATTCTGAGAAGAGGGCTCCGTTCCATCATGGACAAGCTCGTCCATGCTCCCAAATCCGGACTCCTTCTTCCACCTCTAGGTACTCTCCTTATGTGTTTTTCGTTCATTTTTTTTCCATCTATGATTATTATTGGTAAGATCAGCCTAGCGGTTTTTCCCATTCAGCTGCCATGAAAATAAAGGGGTGTTCTGATCTCCTGAAAGCAATTATCGAGTATATCGCTGTCTTTTTACCCTTATGTTTGTATGCTGTGATGACTCCTTTGTAAAACAGTGAACCGCAAAGTGTTTGAGACAACTAGAAACATTAATTTCAATTAGCTTTCGAAATCTCTGACATTTTTCCTTTTCTGAAAAATGTTCAAACCAGCAAATGTAGCCTGGTTTGCTGACTTAAACTTTGTAGATGTTTCTCATTATAGTTTCTTAATCACAGCTCAATTACTCAAGTTGGAAGTTTGATGCTTTAAATATTTTGCCAAGATCTGTTAGGAACTGGGAGGGGAGGTAGTGATATGTTTTTCTGTTTTCAGTACATCAGGAGTACTGCTATCGGGAAGTAAAAAACGTTCATACGAATCAACTACGTAGGCGCATGGGAATCAAATTTGAAAGGGGATGCTGCTGATCGGCAGCCTTCCTCAGCTCAAGCTGAGCCACTACAGGTTCACGCTGCAGACCATGGTATCGTGGTGACTTTATTAAAAGACTAGCCACCTTTAAATCAATATCGTGGTTTGCTAAACCAAAGGTTGTATCTTGCTTTCCATGGTTAACATTTGTAGTATTGTATCCTTCTCCTTCTCCCTCTCCTAATGTTTTTTACTCTCTTAGAAAATTTGTTTTTGTATTCGTTCTTTTGTTTAAAATTTTAATCCTACTATAAATGTCCATTTCGGCATCATGATATAAAACTCGTGATCTAATGCTTAGTTTGCTATTTCCGAAAATATCTATTGTTTCCTTTCATATGTGACTGCTAGATAACTCAGTAAAACTAAAATTTTGGATAAGATTTTAATCCCAATGCATATGTGCATTTTGACATCAGAATTATGATATGATGCTCTGAATATAATGTCTTCTCCTGTTACTTGCATCTTGAGAAAATAACTGATGATTTTTTATGCTATGACTATTATTGACAGTGAAATGTATGTTACTCTTG
>NW_021633254.1:0-39522 GCF_004799145.2 Neltuma alba | reverse complement strand
CTACATTTAAACCCCCATAGGCATGTCTCCTTATAGGTTGGTTTATGGTAAAATATGTCACCTATCAGTTGAGATTGAACATAAGTCTCTTTGGGCTGTGAAAGCATATAACCTTGATTTTGATTCTACTGGCATGGGTTGTTGCAACTGCAGGAACTTGAAGAATTGAGACTTGAAGCCTATGAGAATTCCAGGTTTTACAAGGAGAAGACAAAGATGATTCATGACAAGCAAATTCTAAGGAAGACTTTCAAGGTTGGAGACAAAGTACTGCTATACAAGGCACTGTTCACATTTAAACCTGGAAAGTTGAGCACCAGATGGGAAGGACCATACTTGGTCACTAAAGTGCACAATTTTGTCATGATAGAGTGGTAGATGAGACGAGTGGTAAAACTTTCAAGGTTAATGGCCACTTGCTCAAAATTTACAAAGAGAATTTTGATCCACCATAATTTCAGGTTGTCCCCTTCCTTGCCTTACATACCTTAGTCTGTGTCTATTTGACTTTTATCATTCTTGAATCCACTTGTGAACAAGTGTGGGGGAGGGGCATGACTAGTAGCAAGTATAGGTTGTTTTCTGTTTATTTTGTGTGTTCTGTTGCTTTTGTCCATTCTTCCCTTTACCACTTTTCCTTGCTTATCTTTTGCTCAGATTTGCATTGAGGGCAATGCAAGGATCAAGTGTGGGGGAGTGAATGCTGTGTTCTTATGCCTTGTTTTGTGTCATTTCGTGTCTTTTGTAGAAACCTCTGTTTTTTCAAAAAATTTAATGTTGCTTTTGTGATTAATGTTTATTTAGAAATTAATATCATTAAGTGAAATTTTCTAATGTATTGAGATCAAGCATGATGTGTTCTTTAGCCCAAGTGAATGAATATGGAAGACAAAGCCTAGTTGGAAGGATTCTTTGGGCCTTTTTATTCATTTCTTGTGTGTGTATTCACTTGTCTCTTATACTTTCTAGAACTTATCTTAGTTCTTAATCAAGACTACATGTAACATTTGCACTCTTAAATATGATTGAGGCATTCATTCAAATTAGCTACATAGATCAAATGGCCAACCTTACATGATTTATCCCTTACTACCCATTTGAGCCTTTTAGTTGAATTTTTCATTCATTTTATTTCCATTCATATAACCTCTTTCGTACAGGAATGCATAGTTCATTCCATTTATCCCTTTGGAATTCACTAGCATATGATGGCTTCAATAGATGGATTGATTTGAAAACATGCATACTTAAGCATTGGTGCAAGGAGGAAAAAAATGAAGAAAAGAAAAGTATAGAAAAAAACTGAAAAGAAATGAAGAAAGCAAATAGACAAAAAAAAAGCAAATAATGAAGAGAAAGAAAGAATAAAAATACCCCTGCAACTTTAGAGTTCAAGGTAAAGAATCGAACCTTCAATTGAACATGGCTAATGCCACTGAATTCTACCCATTGATTTACACTTCATCCTCTCCTTCACGTGCATTCTTGTGCGTTACCTTCCTATCCTCTAGATTACAAGCCACAAAAGTCCTCTTGATTCTTAAGTGCTCATGTATTTGAGTGGTGGAGAGGTAGAGCTATTACAAGCATATAGTAGAGTATTTGAGCAAGTGAATTAAGTGAAGGAACCCTAAACACTTGTGAGTTGAGTGATACACCATTTCCCTTGTGTGGTCTTCCATATCTTATTCACTTAGATTAAATTGTATATCATTGATTGATTTCTTTGCATTGGAAATGTTCCATGGATTGATATTAATTGAAGAGTCATTGTTGGTTGTAGTGTAGCATGGACTCTTGAGCCTGCCTTTTCCTTCCCTTTCATCTTTCTCTTTTGCATTATGGCTAGATTGGATTTTGCCCAGAAGTGCAAAAGCTAAGTGTAGAGGAGTTGATAAGCCTCATTATTTACATATATTTCTAGTCCTAAGCTTAGGCTTTTGCCACTTATATTTGCGTTTTTTGGGAATAATTAGCTTTCATTGTGCATAAGACTTGGTGAAGGAAGTGGTTAGGTTTTCTTTGTGTTTTTGCATGATTTTATGTGATTTTATTTGTGTGTACTTGTGATCCTTGTTTGGTGTGAATTTTAGGGAGCTTTACTAGCATTTTTCGCATTTTGTCTAAGGCACCACAGTATGTCACAAAAGGCGCCACGGTGGATTTACAGGGGGACTCTTGGTAATAGGAACTGCGACAGATGATAAAAGTGCCACAGTGGATGCAGTTTAAGTTTAATAGAGAGCTCAGAATCACTAATTGAAACGATGCTGTTTTGGCTAGGCACCGCGGCAGATAGCAGAAGGCGCGATGGCGGACGACGAAAAATTTCAGATTTAAATACAGAAGTCACGTGCTTATACAGGGGATCGGTTCATTTAGCTCTTCCACCTCTAGATTATCGGTTTTCTTGTTCTCTTCACCTTCTCTCAATTCTCCCTTCCATTTTCATCCAAATCCTTCAACTTCTACCGATCAAATGGGTAGGCTACCAGACCACCGTTTGCAACAGTTTTAGAAATTTCCTTGAAGAACAGGGAGATTCTTAGGGACCAAATCACAAAGTAAGAGTTTTTTAGAACCGCAAGATAGGCAGGTTAGAGACTTCGATGAAGTCTCAAGGACTTGGGTATAGGAATTGGAGATAACTAAGGGCCAAAGGTTGTGTCGAGAATCTTAGTGGAAGGATTCCTGAGGTTAAACACATGTAGGGATGTAAATGTAAATTTGAAAAGTTTTAGGTAGGAAATTGAGTAGTGATGAAAGTAGGCTTGAATATTTTAGAAAAATTTCAAAAAAAATGGGAAATAAGGTTTTAAGGCCCGTGTGGGGTTAGAAAAGATGAAAATACCCCTAGAGCAGATTAATAAAATTCCTAGGGTTTTGGGTAATTATTAATAACAGTCGAGATTGAATTATTTAAAATATGAGGAGGCCTTAAATAATGAGAGAGAGAAAAATAATATTTGAGGAATCATCACAGGTTTTGAAAATGATTAGTATGAATTTCTAAGTCAATTATAAAGGTTTGACTAATTAAGAAAAATTGGTCAAAAAGTAATTATAAAAAAATATTTTCAAGTCTTAGAAAATTAAGAAAAAATAAAGATAATATTATTTGAGAATTATATGAGGTTGTATAATTGGTTTTATGACCAAATTACCCTTGAAAAAGTTACAAAGGGATTTAAGGTGATTTAAGCTAATTTAAGGCCTTTTATTTGGAAAATTTTAAATAAATACTTAGAAGGAGAATAAAATCCCAAGAAAATTCCTATTATGTCCCAAGAAATTATAAGAGATTATGGGATTAAAAGAAGACCCTCAAATATCCAGGATTTTTTCTAATTCCTTTGAAAAGTGGAAAAATCACTTAAGAGGAGGAAATTAGTTTTCCTTTTTATTTAATTATTGAAAAATTGATTTGGAGATAAAGAGGGCATTTTGGGAAGAGAAAAATGAGGAGAATAAATTATGGATCTGATAGAAAATAATTACAGAGGCCAGAGTACCGTAATTATAGAAAAGAAATTAAACGTGGAGTAAAAAATGTATCGATAAAATGTAAATTAGAGTCTTGTACTTTACTTGGCTCACAAGTTGCCACTTGTCAAGCCCCTATTAGAGAGTAATTAAACTTTCCAAGTGTCAAGCCTTGAGGGGAGAGGATCTTGACTTTGGAAACTAATTATATTTGGATTTAAATAATTAAGAGAGAAGTTTCAAGAAAGAGTAGGGAAGTGACACTTGGCAAATCATTAAATGGTGGTAGATGAGATATTTTGCTCATTAAAGAGAGCAATCCTCCCCCTACTTTGAGGTGCAATGGGGCCAAAGTGAGGAAGTGAGGGAAAAGAGTGAGTTTCAAGGAGAAATCAAGAGAAAGGGAGCAACTTTGATCATCCAAGTGAGATTTAAGGTTAGTTTTTAGTTCCAAGTTGTTCCTTGTCTTGTTTTCATGCTTTGTATGGTTGAAATTTCTAGTTTTCCCTCTTTGTTGGAGCTGGTTGAAATGCTTAATGAGTAGGGGAGGAAGATTTTTTGTTCAAACTAGCTAGAACACTTTAAATCATAGTAGTTTTAAGTGATTTGGTGCTGTTTTTGAAAGATTTCTTGATTGGTGTTCGCGAGGGACTATTCGGCCAAGATGAGAGTAGTAACCTAGGATGAGGTTTTCCAAAGTTTTGATGCTTCCATTGTGTTCAAAATGGAAAATGGTGTAGGATAAACCTAAAGAACAAGTGTTGGAAGCATTAAAAACAAAGTTGTAATTTTTGGAAAAACCTAGACCCTATTTAGCCAACTTTGGTTCTTGAGGAAGGGAATTTATTTTCTTAAATCCAAGGGTATATTTGGAATCTAAATAAAAAACCATGTAGGAATGAATCAAGAAAGGATTTTTAGGGCTAAGGAAATAAACTCTAAAAGTTCTAAGAACAAAGATGGAAGCTTTAAGGGGTTTAGGAGTTACTTAAGCTATGTTGTTAATTTTTACGTGGAATGGTTAGTAATCTTGCTACCCTTTTTGTGATTTATCATGTTAGGGTTTGTTAATTATGGAGAAGAGGAAAAAGGTCAAAGAATCAAAGAGCATTGGATTAAGGTAGTAAGATTTAATTAACCTTAATATTGATTACTGTATTGATTGCTATGTAATTCCATGTGCTATTATGTGGTTGAGCTAGGTGATGATGGTGATGATGATGATTGTGTAGCTATACTCCTTGCTTCAAGTGCCTTAGTTATTGCATGTTAGAGTGCTATATGTATGAGGTAAAGTAGTTCCCTATTAAGCAAAAGGTTGGAATGCTTGTAAATGATGCATGTTGATGTTTTGGTTGATTAATCTTGCTACTGGGATTTTATTGAAATCTTATCCCCCATATGTAACCTAACATTTTTTAGGGCCTGAATCATCAAAGGGAGGCTGAACATCCAAGGATAAAAATGGTGATGAACCATGAGGAAGCAATTGTGTTTGGTCATGTATAAGTATATATGCTTGGTGCTGTAACCCTAAACAGGACGCCAATTTTGAGTTACATTTTTATTAATTTCCCAAATGAATTTCTTCACGAAATTTGGTATGCTTAAAGTTTACGTCATGAGATTCAAATCAATAGCCAACACATTAAAAATGGCCAACTATATGATTTTTAATGATTTTTCAAAGTTACGATCCAGAATCTGGAAAGAGTTTTTACCAAAAGGACATAGGTGACTTTCACAAAAACCTGATACTTTTTCAAATAAAATTGGTTTACCATATTATTTTTCCTTGAAAGAGAATTCAAAGAGCTTTTCATAAAATTTTGAACCACTCCATTTTGATTTTTTTTAGAATAGGTTATGATTTTTCAAAGCTGGACCAAAAAACTGGATTTTTACCATGTGAACGGTAAAAAATATGAAAATTAGCGTTTTTGAGAAAAATTTGAGCTTAAGACCATCTAATGTCATCTAAAATGGTTTTGATTAAACCCTAAGTGGATCCGATAGTAACGTGTAACAAATAGAAATCATGTGTTGATGCATTTAGGGCCATGAGACATCAATAACAATGAATGGTAAAGGTTGAGCAAGCAACCTTAATAGTTGGAAGCAAAAAGGAGCAACGAGAAAGCTTAAAGATATAAAGTCGTGAATTTACCTTTCTTGTATGCTTAATGTGTATGTTTGTGTGTTGATATGCATTATACTGTTTAATGATGATATGAGATGCTAATGCTAGTACGATGCTCTGTTTCAATGATGTTTTCCATGGCCATGCATGTTAATGTGAAACATTGAGCATGAGAATATGTTGTAAGTAAGCATGAGTTAGATCAAGTAAGCATGTCATACACTTGCATCCATCTTGTATATATTGATGGTAATGTTTGCTAATGAGATTTTCCTGAATCTCACCCTCCCTTAACCATCCATACTAGGTGCAAAAGGATAGGAGAAGAAATCAAGAAGTGGAGCAACAAAGAGAGGAAAAGAATTTAAGAAATGTATTACATTATGTTGTACACTTTGTATACCAATGTATGTTGTAAATGTGCCATTGATAGTATGTGATGATAAATGATGATATTGGCTTGTGTAATGGGTTATGAGAATGTATGGGAATGGTTAATCTATGAATGGAATGGTATTATATATGGAAAGACTAAATCATAAACTGTTAGTACAAGTTAAGGGGATGAACTATCCCTAATTCAGCAATGAAATAGTGGCAAAGTAAAAGTGAGGCAAATGATTGATTCTGCCTATTAAATTTAGCATGATTAAAGTAAACATCCTGAGCTTTAAAACAAGTGGTAGATTGCTTAAAACGGATGTGTGTGCTAAGAGTTATATCGTCCTAAAGTTAGACCTGTACTCTGGAAAATGCTCGGTGAATAGTACCTAAAAGCTCTCTGTGACCCTAGGTCACAACTTAGGAAGTTGAGGTAACGACCTGGAAGCAAAAATGGCCTTTGTGACCTCAAGTCGTGACCAGAAGGTACCAAGTCTCAACCTAAACATTCTGTGGACTCAAGTCATGACCTGGAGGTACCAAGTCATGATCTGGACTGAAAGTTTGGGGAAAAGCTTTAATTTTGTCACAAATTTTCAATTTACGGGCTTGTTTCATAAATTGTTTGAATTGTAACGCTTTCAAATGTGTAATCTGAGGTGTTAAAAGCAGGATGTTTCAAATAGCCTAGGGTATCGTTATGTACAAATTTCTCCCTATTTTCATCCCTATTTTAGAGAACATTTGATGAGGGAATATGAATGAAATAATACATTTTACTAAGGGTTAAGTTTGGAAGAATGGAACTAAGTAATAAAATATCATGCTTTCTTCACATGTGTGATATGTGACATGTGATGTGTCCTATAAGGTGGCACTTCTATTGAATGAAGCGAATGCCTAAGAGGGTTAGATGGCAAGAATAAAGAAGATAAGGGACACATGGCCAAAGAGATTAAATGAATAGCCACAATCAAGCCATATACACATAAGATCAAGGGCAATTTTATGTGATGTTGAATGATGATGATGGCATGTAAGATTGAACATAATGATGTGTAAGAATGAATTATGCAATGTTGGCATGATTATCAAACAAGAAATGAATATTTATGAAATTTTAATGCAAGTAAGAGGGATAGATTATTCCTAAATGAGCCACACACTTTTGACAGAGTGAAAGTAAGGCAAATGACTGAATCTGCCCATGAAAGTTTGCATGCCTAAATTACACATCCTGAGCTTTAAACAAGTGGTGGATCACTTAAAATATATGTGTGTGCTAAGAGTTATGATAGCTCAAATTTAGGGCAAAGAAATTGAAAGGTATAGTTTTTACCAAATAAACAGTAAACTTCTATGAATTAACTGTACGAATTGGCCAAGACTAAGTCCAGAGTTTCAAATAAAATTTTGAACCAACTCAATAAAATTTTTCCATAATTAGTTATAAATTTTCAAAATTAGACCAAAATCTGAAATTTCCCAGTAAATAGTAACCCCAAAAAACTTCAAATTTCAATCTATAGGCTTGTTTTGCGAATCACTTGAGTTGTAAGGCTTCTGAATGTGCACTAAGTGGGATATAAGGAAGGATGTTTCACACATGATAATGGTAATTTCCTTTAACTTTGAGGAAAAAATAAGGTCTTCGAACTTATATGGATGCTTGGGGAAGATGACACATAACCTTTGTAATTTTGTGCAAGATGGATGGCAAATTATTAAGGATTAATTTGAGAGGCATTATAAATACCCCATTCCCCTAATTCACATGAGCGTTTTTGGAAAACTTAGGGAGGAGAAGGGCAAAATTTTTTCTCTAGCAAAAAAATAGAGAAAGAAGAAGAAGAAGAAAAGCAAGAGAACTCAAATAAATTCAAGCTCCCATGTAAGGTAAGGCTATGGACTTTGATAGATTTTGTATGGTTATATAGATTATTGAGTTTAATTATCGTTTTGATAGTAAATGAGTATAACACCTTCCTTTTAGAACATATAACCTTTCAAAGAGAACCAAATGAAACCATTTCTCATGGCCTCATGTTAGAAAAATTCAAGTTTCAAAATTCTTTAAATTCGGGTTACTATTCATGTAACCTTAAACTTAGGCCAAATTTTACAAAAAGCATAACTAATTCTAAAAAAATTGAAATGTAGTGATTCTAAGTTCTACTTAAAGATCTTATAATGATCTTTAGAGGAAAAATGTTCTCTGGTATCAAGTTCTTTTTTCAATCATTCCCAGAATTCACGCAAAGAAGCACTATTCATTTGGTAAATTTCTAATTTCTAGAATTTATGCCTAACTTTGGATAGGGATTTTGTAAAAAAAACTTTAATTTTTATGAATTAACTCTTATTTTAATGCTAAAAATATGATCTATATGTATGCTAAATTTTAGCTTAAAAAATCATTCATTTGACGAAAATCACGTTGATATGAAAATTGGCGTCTTTTAGGGTTAGTTTATGTTGGAATGGCTGAACACCCAAGAGGGGGGGTGAATTGGGTGTTGGTTAAAATTAAAAATCTTTTCGCAATGTAATGAAATTCATAAGAAATTCTGAGTATAAAAACAATGAATCGAGATAAACATAATCGCAGTAGTAAAATGATTTAGCTGGAAATATAAAGAGGTAAGGGAAGAGAAGATGCAAACAGTGATTTATCCTGGTTCGGTCCTCACTGACCTACGTCCAGTCCCCAGGCTCCCCCTGAGATTTTCAATCGACTATCTCCCTCAAGTTTAACACGGGTACTTGAGAACCACTACAATCACAAGTTTGATCCGGGCACTTGTGACGCCACTTACAATTCTTAGACTAACCAGTCTAATTCAACAACAACCTCACACCGAGGTAATACTCCCCCTTACTCACCGTAAGGATACAGTCTAATAATGATAATGAAGATTGAATATTTCTTCTCTCAAAGAAGTGATAGATGAATCTTAAGCACGTTTGGGAAACTCTCCTCTCTATCTTACGGATACATATGTTTTCGTCTATGGAGCACAGAGACAAGGAGTTTTCTTTCGGAGCTCTAAATGAGAATATGTTGATTCGGCATTTTAGCATTTGATGTTGTAAGCTTGGACTCTTCTCTTCTCTTTGTTTTGAATGCTCTTCTATTTATAGATGATGTTAGGTAGTTGACTGTTGAGCTTTTTCTTCCCGTTTGGCTTGAAGAATATGACCGTTGAAACTAGCCGTTGGAAGCTTCTGACGAACGTCGATTCTTCACATCATAAATTCGTTGTGGCTCTTTATCTGAAATAATGTTCCTCAGATCAAGTGATAAGTATCTGATAATCATAGACACAATAAGTTGGAAAACATGGAATCAATCATCAGATATTCAGAAAGTAAGATGAACTTACTTGATCGATGTCTTGATCGATAAAGCTTTGATCGATTATATTATCGATTAATTACATGAAGAAAAGATATAGCAGATAGATGCAATTATCGAATAGATTATGGATCATATGATGATCGAACACATGATCGATAAATGATGAAGCATGAATACAGTGACCCAAAAATGATTTATGCAAGAATAAACCTTTTCAAGTTATGTTTGCCTTCGTATCCTTTTAATAGAGAGTTATGTGTAAAAAGAAGGCTGAGAAAAGCTTTAAAGAAAATAGATCATTGATTTTAAGAATCATCATAGTCGACTGATGTTTAAACGGAAAACGTTCCATGATCAAACAAGTGATCGAACACTTGTTGATCAAACAGATTATCGATAATCCAAGTGTTACAAATATGAAACTTCAGTCATTGATGATCGAACAAATTATTGATAAATGGATGATGGATAAGGTTATCGATAAACAAAGTGTTATAGAATAGAATTTTAAGTAATGATTTTCCGAACACATTATCGATAAACAAATAATAGATAACCTTATCGATAAACAATAAGCAAAAGTATATTCGGAGAAAACACATGCTATGTAGGTTGATCGAATAGGTGATCGATTAATGAGTGATCGATAAAGTTATCGATAAAGTAAAACAAGGAGATTTAATCCTGTAAATTCAAAGAACTAATTTATCGATCACGTTACGTGAAAAACAGGGTAGACATGTAAGAGCAATGATCGATCATATTATCGATAAATGACTGATCGATGAGGTAATCGATAAATGGAGACTAAAGCAAAACATAGAATGAGTAGAATGCATTACCATTTATCTGTCTTCTCATCGATAATCTATTTATCGATCATGCTATCAAAAATGTTAAAAAAAATGTTAGATATGATTAGTTTTGATGATGTCAAATAATAGAGCAAAAAGTTTGCATAAATTGTTTACCTCATATTTTGACTAACTATCATACTTAATATCTTTTGTAGTTTCCTCAAGAAAAGAAAAGAGTTTGAACTTTGAGTTGTCGAGAATGATCAAGAGGAAGAAGAAGAAGAGAGATTGAGAAAAGAAGAACTTGCAAGATCAAATGGAAATATCAAGATTCAAGTTCATAGATTTGATGTTAAAGGTTGCAAAGAAAAGAAAAGAGTTTGAACTTTGAGTTGTCGAGAATGATCAAGAGGAAGAAGAAGAAGAGAGATTGAGAAAAGAAAAACTTGCAAGATCAAATGGAAATATCAAGATTCAAGTTCATAGATTTGATGTTAAAGGTTGCAATGCTCAATCAGAAGTTTGGATGGCTCAGTCGGAAGCTAAAATATACAACCGGGAAGTTATACCATCATATATTGAGTCACCCTTCATATAAACATGGAAAATAAGCTTCAGAGGTGATTTTCATGGGCAATTATCGATCACTTGATCGATCATCCATTTATCGATCAAGTTATCGATAAAATGCATCCTCTGTTATGCTCTGTTCTTCGTTCAGCTCTGACATAGGTTCGGTATTTCTTCAATATCTCTCAAACCACAAATCCGTTTGAGGTGAAACTTAATTCATATGAAACTAGACTCAGAACACGGTTCATGGACACCAAAATCAACTTCAAAGAGTTTCATATGAGGGAGATATGTTGCTCGAAACATTGCAGTAAGGATTAACGCCTTGATTCCGACCTTTAGTCATTGTGATGAAGATAAATTTTCAACCACAACGAATTTTGGGGTGATTCTTGTTGCATTAGAAAGTAGACTCAAAGAGCTTTCTGGGGATAGGTCATTTGCAAAATTTGGAGTTGAATTGGAAGAGTTATGATCACTCAAAGTTGACCTTCGTTCTGCTTGAATCAGACTTCGAATTTATTGAGGCAAAGACCAGAAGTTCTACATTGATTGATTAATCTCTCAAACAACATACTACTCAAACATGTTATTGAGTAAAAGCACTAGAAGAAATGAGGAAATGAAAAGTCATTATCAGATGTTACTCGAGCCTGATCAAGCAACTACATATTCGATCATTTTATCGAGTTCCTGGTACTATCTCTTTAATTCTTCTCTTTTATCTTCATATGTATTATTGAGGTTTTATAACCTATTGGATAAATGGTTTTCGGATAACATTATGGATAGATGTATTTATCGATCACTTGATCGATAAACAAAGTGTTATAGAATAGAATTTTAAGTAATGATTTTCCGAACACATTATCGATAAACAAATAATAGATAACCTTATCGATAAACAATAAGCAAAAGTATATTCGGAGAAAACACATGCTATGTAGGTTGATCGAATAGGTGATCGATTAATGAGTGATCGATAAAGTTATCGATAAAGTAAAACAAGGAGATTTAATCCTGTAAATTCAAAGAACTAATTTATCGATCACGTTACGTGAAAAACAGGGTAGACATGTAAGAGCAATGATCGATCATATTATCGATAAATGACTGATCGATGAGGTAATCGATAAATGGAGACTAAAGCAAAACATAGAATGAGTAGAACGCATTACCATTTATCTGTCTTCTCATTGATAATCTATTTATCGATCATGCTATCGATAAATGCCTATTTATCCATAACGTTAACTTTGTTTATCGATCAAGTGATCGATAAATACATCTATCCATAATGTTATCCGAAAACCATTTATCCAATAGGTTATAAAACCTCAATAATGCATATGAAGATAAAAGAGAAGAATTAAAGAGATAGTACCAGGAACTCGATAAAATGATCGAATATGTAGTTGCTTGATCAGGCTCGAGTAACATCTGATAATGACTTTTCATTTCCTCATTTCTTCTAGTGCTTTTACTCAATAACATGTTTGAGTAGTATGTTGTTTGAGAGATTAATCAATCAATGTAGAACTTCTGGTCTTTGCCTCAATAAATTCGAAGTCTGATTCAAGCAGAACGAAGGTCAACTTTGAGTGATCATAACTCTTCCAATTCAACTCCAAATTTTGCAAATGACCTATCCCCAGAAATCTCTTTGAGTCTACTTTCTAATGCAACAAGAATCACCCCAAAATTCGTTGTGGTTGAAAATTTATCTTCATCACAATGACTAAAGGTCGGAATCAAGGCGTTAATCCTTACTGCAATGTTTCGAGCAACATATCTCCCTCATATGAAACTCTTTGAAGTTGATTTTGGTGTCCATGAACCGTGTTCTGAGTCTAGTTTCATATGAATTAAGTTTCACCTCAAACGGATTTGTGGTTTGAGAGATATTGAAGAAATACCGAACCTATGTCAGAGCTGAACGAAGAACAGAGCATAACAGAGGATGCATTTTATCGATAACTTGATGATCGATCAAGTGATCGATAATTGCCCATGAAAATCACCTCTGGAGCTTATTTTCCATGTTTATATGAAGGGTGACTCAATATATGATGGTATAACTTCCCGGTTGTATATTTTAGCTTCCGACTGAGCCATCCAAACTTCTGATTGAGCATTGCAACCTTTAACATCAAATCTATGAACTTGAATCTTGATATTTCCATTTGATCTTGCAAGTTTTTCTTTTCTCAATCTCTCTTCTTATTCTTCCTCTTGATCATTCTCGACAACTCAAAGTTCAAACTCTTTTCTTTTCTTTGCAACCTTTAACATCAAATCTATGAACTTGAATCTTGATATTTCCATTTGATCTTGCAAGTTCTTCTTTTCTCAATCTCTCTTCTTCTTCTTCCTCTTGATCATTCTCGACAACTCAAAGTTCAAACTCTTTTCTTTTCTTGAGGAAACTACAAAAGATATTAAGTATGATAGTTAGTCAAAATATGAGGTAAACAATTTATGCAAACTTTTTGCTCTATTATTTGACATCATCAAAACTAATCATATCTAACATTCTCCCCCTTTTTGATGATGGCAAATCCTTTGTGAAAAATATGGATGATACGAAATGAAATCAGATGCAACATATTTTTCATGCCTATCTCTCCCCCTATTTGACATCAGCAGAAAGTTTAAACGACATAGCTCCTGTGTGGGGGGTAATCTTTCCCCCTATATCATTCTCGTCTCTTAGTGCGCACAAACCATGTAATGCATCAATAAATGCTCATTTGAATTCGGCAAGTTGATAAATTGATTCATGAAGTCCATTGCCAAGCATAATGCTCATTCGTATTGGCATTGGTGATTATGCTTTGAAGGTTGATGCCAATAATCTTTCTATCTTCAATCACTTTCTCTTTTCTCCATATCTTGATTGCGCATTAAATTATCAATCCTCAAATTGGATAATTTATTCTGTAGTCTAGTGAGGAGTTTCTTTCATAGCATAAATTCTCCTGTTAAGAATTCAACAACTTCTTGCAAGGAGAATAGTTAGTACAATCAAATATCAAATGTATACATAATTCTTTCTATAAATTGTTTTCGAATTGGATCATGAAAGGAAAATGTGAAAGCAACTCATCATCAAAACTAATCAATTGACTGTGAATGTAGATGAGTATACTATTTTGACGAAGGAGATGAGCTTTTAAGATATAAGACACATGTGAATGTGAAGTTTCCCTTTAATCAGAAAATTGATAGGGTGGAGACTAAGAATGATCGAATAAGAATAGTTGAAACACAATGCATAATTATAGATCACGTTAAAGCAATTGATCAAATATGTTATGAATAATTTTTTTTTTTTTTTTGCAGTGAGAAGTCATACCTGTCTAAGTTGATCGATCATGTGATCGATTAACAGTTATTCAATCAGTTAGTTGATAATTCTTACCAAATTGAGTGATGTGTTTCAGATCCTCGTTGCTCCCGATCGATGTGTTAATCGATAATTGACTTATCGATCAGCTTATCGATAATTCTCCCTTCATTTTCATTCTTTCGCCTTACATATTTCATTTATCGATCAGTTGATCGATAAATTGACCTTTTCTTGTAGCATGATTATCGATGTCTTCATCGATCATTCCATACTCTGTTTACCTCTGTTTTTCTTCAACAAAACAGAGCTTTCTGTAAAATAAATTTCTATCTACTCTGATACTTAAGTTAGTTTCCTAATCATCAAAACTTTAAATCTAAATACTCAAAATAAAGAAGTAATGCAGAATTTCTTACAGCTCATTGGGATTTACCATTCCCAATTCTCTTCGAAAGAAGTTGAACTTCTGTTGATCTAGAGGCTTCGTGAAGATGTCGACTATTTGATATTCAGTGGGGATGAATTCTACCTTTACATCTTTCTTTTGAACATGATCCGAATGAAATGATGTTGAGCATCGATATGCTTAGTTCGGGCATCGTGGACTGGATTCTTGGACAGATTTATCGTACTCGTGTTATCACATAGGATTGAAATCTCTCGTAAGTTGATTCCTAGATCTTGTAGTTGTTGCTTTAACCATAGAATTTGAGCACAACAGCTGGCAGTGGCCACATATTCTGATTCTGTTGAAGAGATTGCCACAGTATTTTGCTTTTTGCTTGACCACGAGACAAGGCACCCTCTGAGAGATTAACATTGTCCACTGGTGCTTTTTCTGTCTGTTTTGTTTCCTTTGTGATCAGCATCTAAGTATCCCATTAGATATTCTACTCCTTTCTTTGGATACCATATTCCCAAATTTGGTGTTCCGACAAGATATCTGAGGATTCTCTTGACAGCTTTTTCATGTGATAGCTTGGGAGCTAATTGATCTCTAGCAAACATTTCCATGCTAAACTAAATGTCTAGTTTGCTTGCCGTGAGGTAGAGTAGTGATCCAATCATCCCTCTATATTTAGTCAAGTTCACATCCTTGCCATTCTCGTCCACATCCAACGATATGGTTGAGCTTATAGGTGTATTTGCACTGTTGGCTTACTCCAAACCATATTTCTTTAGAAGTTCTCTGAGATACTTTGTTCGAGATATGAAGATCCCATTCTTCTTCTGCTTGATTTGCAACCCGAGGAAGAAATTCAATTCTCCCATAATTGACATCTCCATCAATAGAATTTTTTTTTCTTATAATTCTTTAGGATACCTACAACACAAATATTAGTTCTTCGGTACCCAACTTCTCTTGGGTCCACACCATGTTAGCTACAATGACTCTCATGCTCTTATATGGATTAAACCATATGATTTCTGAGCAAAGAAGGTATCAAAAGATTTTATAACTAAATGACCATCTACCATACATTCTTTTTGAAATCAGACTTGATCAGATCAACTTTATGAAAAACTAAAAGCTTACGTGAAAACAATTTGGCTATGAATGGTCATGAATTTGAAAATGAGGATTTATTCAAATCATGAGCGTTATGTAAAAATATGCACATGAAGCTAGAAGATAAATAATGCTTCCTTTGAAATAAGGTTTTTAACGCACTTGTTTAAAACATGAATGTTGAAAACGAAGTTTTTAAAAAAAACTTGTTAAAAGCAAATACTTTTGTTAAAAACTACTTGCCTTCATGATTATCAATTGATCGATAATCATGAAGGCAAGTAGGAGATAATTTATCGAACAACTGATCGATAAATTCACTTTGTAAAGAAAGGGAATTGCTCCAACACTACAATTATCGATAACGTGATTGATAAACTCAATATCGATCAGAACATCGATCAAGAGCCTCAAGGATTCGAGACCCATCCGTCAAAATTGGTAAGCATTGATCGATAAGCTGATCGATAAGCTTAATTATCGAACAAATAATCGATAAACTATATCAGGTACGCATTTCTTTTTTTTCTGTTTTTATCGATAATATGTTCGATAATTGCATGATCGATAACGTAATCGATAAATCTGCTCTATGTTCAAGTGTGTTCTTCATAATTATCGAACACGTGATCGATCAAGTGTTGATCGATAACTTGATCGATAATTTCGAAGACTATAACGGTACTGTTCTGAAATCCCTTCGTCAGTTTTCGAACCCTAACTCGAAAAATACCGGACCCCTGTTTTCCGCAACGGTCAGGAATCACCACTATCTTAAATTTTTCAACCGTTCCTTCGATCGAATCCTTCTCTGCTACATTCCCAACCTTCACCCACCTCAAAATCACCATTTTTCAACCGATTAATCTGTCAAAAACCGCTCGGCACTTCCGAAATGGCTCGGGTGAAGCAACCGAACATGGAAAGGGGAGAAGCGCAAGAGAAACAACCTCAATCGAGCGACACCACTGCTTCGGGTACTCGAAAACGTTACAGACCGAAGGTAAGGGAGGAATCAACGAAGAAGAGGGCTACTCTGAAAATCTGGGAAAGTCGGGCCGAAGAACAACCGGCCTCTCTCAGAAAATCTCCCCGGTCCAAATCAAAGCTACCGATTGTGACTGAAGAATCGGAGACCGAGTCGGATGATGGAGTCTCAGTTCAGAAAGCCGTGGAATCAGCCTTAAATATATCAGTCCCCAAGCAACCGAGAAAGAAGAAACAGAGGGCAAGTGAAGGAGTGGCACGGGAAATTCCTTCTGAAGGTATACCCACTGAATTTTCTGACTTATTATCTGGCAATCTCGATAATGAAGTTAATATAGCAAAGTATAAGGCCGATTTTGCCAATAGAAAATTCTGTCCTGTGGTATCTGTGGACTTAGAGGGTCTGAGGAAAAATAAACAGATTGAGCTTGATTTAAGTGACCCACTGCAGCATTATTCGAATTGGTTAATCATTGGTGGTGAATACTGTCCCGAAGTGGTTAAAAGATTCTACTGTAATATGGAATCAGTAGAAAAATATGATGATAAAGACAATCTCATAGAAAATTGTCTGAAAGTTACACTGAGAGGCAGAGTTTTTAAATTCACCAGTGCCAAAATAAATGAGCTGCTAGGGACTCAAGATTTTGTGCGAGGTGGTGACATGAATGAAGTAAAGGCTTATAGAATTTTGATGCAGAACAGTGATTATCCGGTGAGCTGAATTTTCCACCTAAGCAGATGTGTGATTTCTATAGGATCATCCATTACATCTATTCTAGGTGCATGGTAAACAAATCCGGTAGTTTCTCACATCTCACTCAGGATGATTATCTTCTTCTAGCCCGGATTATTAGTGGGGAAAAGATTAATATTGGGGATCTTATTTACTCTGAAATGAAGGACTTTGTTCTTAACAAGTCCAGATCAACCCCAATTCCCTATCCTCAGCTGGCCACCTATTTCCTTCAGGCACATAACATTGCTCCATTTGAGCCTGGGGAAATCAAGACTAAGGTTCCTGTTTTTGGCCTCACTCAGCTCCACAAAATGAGGATCTCTGTTCCCTTTACACCATCACAGAAAGTATCTCAGAAGGATAAGGGAAAGCAACCTGCTGCTAGTACATCTCGGACCCAGGATGAAGCTGAATCCACTGCTGCTCCATCTCATACCCCTGGTCCATCTTTTATGGAGAGATCCCTCAGGGAAATGTTTCAGGCTGAGCTTCGGGCATTTGAGACCAGAGTCTACTCCACTGCCAGAGACTATGGGGAAGTTTCTGACCGGAAGTTTGATGGCATCTCTAAGATTCTGGATCTTCACCAACAAGCTATGGTGGTTTTGGAAAGAGAAGTCACCGAGAGGTTTAATTCAGTGGACAAGGAACTTCAAGAGCTTAAAGGCTTAGTTACCTCTCTCTGCCAGCACTTCACTGCACCTAGCACAAGCTTCAGCTATGAGGATCTTCTCTTCCATCCTCCCTCTCCACCGCACCCTGAGCCTGCACCTCCTTCCTCTCCTTTACCCACTTCTCCTATTTCCACCACTTCTCCTTCTATTTCAGTCCCTACTACTCTTGCTCTTATCACTGTACCCCAACCTGTTCCCTCCTTTCATTTTCCATCTATTTCTCCACTTTTTCCTCTTCCTCCTCTCCCTATTCCCCTGACCATTCCTTCGGTTCCTACCCCTTCTGATGCTGACAAAAAGGGGGAGAAGAAAACTGATGATATTTCGTAGCTTATTCGTAGCTTATTTGGTTTTATGAGTTGCTTTTTGGTTCTATGTCATGACTTTATGTTATCTCTTTTGTTATCTCCTTTTGTGTATCTGGATAATGTTTTTATCGATAATATGTTCTTGATTTTTATCTGCTCTTTTCATGCTTTTTGAGAATATAAAACTGGTTGATGTTCTCTCTGATAGATGATTTATAACTTGTGTTTTGTCATCATCAAAAAGGGGGAGAATGTTAGGATTATAGTTTTGATGATAACAAAGTCAGAATATCAAGGTTAAGTATTTTGATCGATCAACTGATCGATCAATCGTTTATCGCTAAGGTTTCAGATAAATGATCAAGTGTAAATCAGGTCTATAGTAGGCTTTTGGATCGAAGAACTATTCGATGAGCAATTAATCGATAAAGTGATCGATAATCGCTAACGTAAAAATCACATAAGAGTATGGTAAATTATCGATAAGCTGATCGATAATATCAGGTAAACAATCGAGTTACTGATAAGAGAACCAAATCTGAAGTATATTTATCGATCAAGTTATCGATAAATCAGTCATCAATAACGACTTCGATAAAAGGTAACACAATCTACTTGTTCTGCACATTAGTTCTGTTACCAATTTATCGATCATATTTCCGACCATTTGTTTATCGATTACGTGTTCGAACTTTATGCTCTAACTCTCTGAATGCAGGTGATCAAATTCACTGATGGATCGATAACCTTATTGATCATAAAATTATCGATCACATGATCGATAATCAATGTCCTTATCTACTCTTACTCATTTTTGCTACAACTAAATTATCGATAACATTATCGATAAGTTTAACTTGTTTGCTTAAATAAGTTTTCACATAACGTGATCGATAAAGAGTCTAAGGATTGATATATTCGCATTAAGTTATGGTGAACTATTTTTTCGATCAAGTAATCGATCACTTGTTTTTCGATAATATGATCGATCATTCAATTCCCCGGAATTCATGTTTTCCCAAAACGTGATCGATAATCATTTCCTTTGCCTTACAGGAATAAACTTCTTTCTTCACTTTATCGATCACTTGTTCGAATGTTCATTGATCGATCAACTGTTCGATCATTTCAGATAGCCTGTGTCTTTCATTGAATATATACATAACCATGTTTTATCGATAACATTATCCATCATACATTTATCGATAAGATGTTCGATCATCAATGACTGAAGCTTCATTTCAATAACATTTGAATTATCGATAATCTGTTCGAACAAACATGTGTTCGATCACTTGTTCGATCATGGAACAATCTCCTCTTTCTATGATAATTCTTAGAGTCAATGATCCAACACTTGATCGATAATTTTGGTGATCTAATTCGAAAAGTCTTCATTCTGTTTATCGATAACTTGATCTATCATCAAGTAATCGATCATCTTTTCGATCAAACTAAACCAGAATGACTTTCTATTCTTCTTACTGATAAATGATTTCATCACAAATCTTTGAATGATAAATTAGCTTTCTTTCTATGTTCAAGATTAAAGCACTCACCACAAAACTCTCATTTGTTCAAAGCTTAAAATATGCAGATTAATGAAAAACGAGTGCAACGGCTCTTCAACGGGATTAAGTAGACTGCGACCTACAGTGTCAGAAGCTCAGACGCATTAATGGCGGAGCCGTTGAAACCAGCGAAACACACAAACGAAGTCACAACGGCTAGAAGCTCTTCCGTCTAACGGCTACTTAACGATATCAACTATAAAAGGCGCGAAGAAGCATTAATGAAGAGATTGAATATCGGAACTACCAACTGCGATTATTTAGTTACGCATTCAATACTCTGTTTTCACGTTACTACCGAGCATTAGTGTTTATCATTAAATTCACTCTGTAAGAGAGTCAATTACTACTTTTATTAAAACTTGAGTGACACTCAAGAGTGTGGACTCTTGAGAGGGGTTGTATCCTTACGGGAGTAAGGGGGAGTGATTGAGCGATTCAATTACTGTACCGAGGCACCAAGAGCCTTGTCGATCTTGGAAGATAGTGAAATACCCAGAGGTGTTCTGGGGACTAGAAGTAGGTCACGTGGTTTAGACCGAACCAGTATAAATCTTGTGTCTCCTCTCTGCGGTTAAAATTCTCCATACTCTGACTCTCTGTTTTTATTCATTACTTACACGCTTTTGATTGTAAATTTTTGTAACTCACCCAATTCACCCCCTCTTGGGTGAGATTGTTTCTAACAGTTTATACCGTTTCATGCCTTTCTCTTAATCATTCTCCTCCTTAACATCATATAATTATTCCATTCACATAACACTTGCCTAAGCACAATATTTCAATCCTTTATAGCCACCAAAGTCACAAGTACAAGTGTTTAAACTATATTCATAATTATTACAAACTTACATGACAAAAGTTCACATAAAATCGTGAATAAGATAGGCATCCTCATTCTATCATGATCTCTTTGCCCTTCTCCTTGGATGATCCAACTCCTAAATTGTTATTTATTTGAACATAAAAATAGTGAGATTTTAAAGAAATCCCAATAGCAAGAACCATAATAATCATGCCAAACATTCAATGCAAGAATGTCATATGTTAGTAACTAAATATCATGCATACTAACATGTTCTTATGCCATAGAAAGGGAGCAATGAAACACACCATTATGCCACTCAACATTGCATAAAGCCAAGACACATTATGCATGGAGTTAACATATTATCATTCATTTAGCTCTACCACATCATGGCATAAAAAAATCAAGCAACCCATAGCAAAGGAAGTTAGCATTCAAATTGCAAGTTCATTACTACCTCTTCAATATCCAAAGCTTTTGACCTTTTCCCTTCCTTCTTGCTCCTGTTTGTTTCTTTGATCAATGCCTACCAATTTATGTATAAATATCTGCCACATAAAATACTGTTAGTTATCTAAACAACTCCATAACCCCTTTTTCTTTGACTTTTGACTTCAATATTTCACTTTTGTTTTGATAAGTCTCTAGGGTCATTCATACATAATTTTTCATGTAAAATTCAAATATCAACTTGGTTTTATCAAAATCAAACTCCTCCCTATTGCACTGGGAGACTTTGGAACATACTTTCTATTTTCTTCTTTTATATTCCCTTTCTTGATCATATCCTAGAGACCATATTCAGTAACAACATCCAATCCAATTATATTACAGTAGTTTAAACACAAGATTTACAAATCATAAATCAAGTTTTACATAAGTGCAAAAAATTCCTAAATCTAGAAATGTTCAATATAGATTTAAGCATAGATTTAGACTACAGAAAAAATCCTCGATTAAGTCCTTGAGCTCAAGTTTCGTCCTCTATCACCAAGAGGCTAATGGTTTAACCTCTCATGTCTTCAGGTAGGTTTAGCCATGAGAAGGCTAAAAAAGAGGTTGGGAAAATGGAGAAGAAGGTTATTTGAGTGATTTAATCGGTTCAGAATCACAGAAAGTAGTGGAAAAATGAGTAAAAATGGAAGTTTGAGGTATGGGATTAATGGAGACTTGAGAGAAAATGGATGAGGCTTCTATCCTAGCAAATCTGCAAAATGGAGGCTCTCTGGTTTATGGTGGCTATTCCCCTTAAGTGTGGAGGTTGAATAACCTATCCTAAGATGCACAGCTTCACTAAACGTGTTCAGGTTTCGACCTCAAAATCTAATGTCACAAGCTCAGAAAGTCAGGTCGTGACCTCATAACTCCATGTGGCGACGTGGGAACATAGAGGCATATTTAGTCTTGACCTTGCTCCAACATGTGTAGTTCTACTCAAAGAACATCCAGGTCGTGACTCAGAAGTTCAAATTGCGACCTAGGGACACAAAACACTCCAATCTTGTATTTAGCTCTTATGACTTGTGGCTCTTTCAATGCTCCATCTTGAGTCTTAAATCTTCCTCTAAATGCCTGAAAACAATAGCAACAAGCTTTGCAAAGATTAAACTGATTAAAGATCAAGGCAATTTTAGTCAAAACCTGGGGACATAGAACACTCCAATCTTGTGTTTGGCTCTTATGACTTGTGGCTCCTTCAATGCTCCATCTTGAGTCTTAAATCTTCCTCTAAATGCCTAAAAACAACAGCAACAAGCTTTGTAAAGATTAAACTAATTAAAGATCAAGGCAATTTCAATTTGGATGAGATAAATGACCTCTTTTTGCCCTTAAACATCAGAATGCAATGCATGAATCGATAAAATCAAAAAGGATATAAAGGCATGCATAATAAGGGCAAAAAGTATTACAAAACATTAGGAAATACTTAAAAAATCCATGTACATAGTGGGTTTTATCACTTGCTTAATCATGTCATTAGTGATTTATCATCATTAGTATTAAAGTTCAATAATAATCATAAATTAGAAACCCAAACTCTTTAAATTATCTAAGAGATAAAACTTGTCGTACTAAAAAGCTTTGCCCAATAATGAGGTCAAGAAATAGGGTTCTTGAAAAGGTTTTTCACAAAAGTTCAGAGCAACTTTTTTGAGATAAGTAAGATAGAATTTTAAAGAACTCAAGTTACTTTTCAAAAAGATAGATGCAAAAGAAATGTTTAGCTGAGAATTGATAAAGAAATCATAAAGGCATGTACTCAATATCATTAAATGAAATTCTCGAGAAGTTTAATGATAAAACATGTTTCTAGTAAAGAACTCGATAATCCATAGCTCTTTCTTATTACCTATTTAAAATATTGAAACTTGAGTTGGAACTAAAGAAAAGTAAAGCTCGACTAAATTATTGAGAAATTGGAGACTTAAACAAAATTTGTGAAACTTTAGAAAACAAACTTCAGGACTCAAGAAGATTATCGTGAAAGAAGATGATCATTAACCTTATCAAGAACACTTCTTCAAAAACATTTCCAGATACTATAACAAGATAGATCCATTCATTAAAACATTTTAACCAAAACTTAGAAAACAAAAGACACCTTTATCATCATCAAAACATTACTACTAACATTAATGATATTAATAAACTATATTTAGTTGAATAGTTAATATCAATGAATACCTTCACTTTTTTTTATGGGAACACGGAATCAAATAGATTATCTTTGATTGGGACAGGTTAAGTCTTTATTTGTATGGAAGATCCACACAGCTCTCAAAATACCGTAAAATTAAATATTAATGATTGTCAAAAGTTATATAGAAACAAGAAATTAAATTAAATGTGATAAAAACATATTCAAGATACTTGGTATTAAATAGTGAATATCAGGGTTGTGGACAGCAAAAGTGTAGGAATTGATGAACTTGAACTTATCATCAAGGTTGCTGGGGACTATGAAATTCTTGTAAAAGTATCTAAATGCCCAAACAAACATATCAATATAATAAATGTTCTAAGTAGTTAAGTATTTAGTTGTTGTTTGAAGAAAACCTTATACAAAGGTTACAGGCATTTGTTCTAGCCATATTTTGCATCAAAATGTCCCCTTTACATCATTTATGATGTATTCATATCTGGCTCTACCATAAACGTCCAGCTTAAAGTCAAGAGGAATCAGTAAGGAGTAACTGTGTTCTAATCTTACCCCAATTGCATATTCTTCAAGACATATTTGATATCTCGATGACACTACTTGAATAGGCTTAAATGGCTTCTTTTGTGAACATGACAATGACTGATCTCCTAATAGGCCATTCTTTCTCTTAGACTGACAAACATATAGTTAGCAATTAAAACAAAGTTTATATATTATCTTAAATTAGTTAAAGATTTTAACATATATATACTTTTGTAGGCAGTGCTAACGTAAGAAGACAGCCAGGCTAAGTAACAAAGCTTCCTACAGTATGACCCACTACCTTTATATCTACGGTGGTCATAGGAATGGCACAGTTGGCATCAATGGCAATGTTCAACTATACCCTCACATGATTAGTAGGAAGGGCCATGTTATGGATCATGGTCTCTCTAAGTAAGTTTAACAAGCGACCTATTACAACCATGTGGTGTTTAGGGCTATTTTCAATATATTAAATGTTCATTTTGGTCCTAATTGAACATATGATGATGTTATTTGGTGTGATTTCAAAATAATTAAATGTGACCATATAACTACAAGCAATATTATACATCAAGTAGAGAGAGGGATGTGTAGCTATCTTTCATCATTGGGTTAAGATTCAAGGTTGATTAGGGTACTTGGCCTCTAATTAATTGATCAATTAGGAGCATTTATGCGTTAACTTACTCCTTTAACTAACGCATTAAGGGTAGTTGCCTAAACCCAAAGTAAGTTGCTTGGTGAGCCCAAAGCAATACCCTAAGATGATAGAGCTGGTTAGGAGTCCCTAATGCCATCCTCAGTGTATCCTAATCATCTAAAAAACTTGTTCCTTGAGAAACTTTTTGGGGCATAGTTTCCTATTAGGGGTGTTCAATTTGTCCCGTCCCGGTCGTCCCGTCCCGGTTCCGGTGAGTTCGGGACGGGACGGGACGGGACAAAAAAAATTTCGACGGGACAAGTACGGGACGGGACGGGACGGTGACCGGGACGGGACGGGACGCGGGACGGGGTTCCCGTCCCGTCCCGTCCCGGGATTATTTTTTTTTAAAAAAAATTATTTATTAATAATTATTATTAGATTATTCAATTTACTTATTAATATAATAATTATTTTTATAGTGATTTTTAACTCTTAAGTTGTAATATTATCTGAACAATATCTCCTTCTCAATCAAATAATTCATAAAGCCATTATAGTGTTTCTTTATCGTATTTTTTTTACAGTATTTTTTTTACACCTTTTTTATACTATATAATTGAGCTTTCTACATAATATTTTTTATAATGTTTTTATCTTTAAAAGCCTAACAAAAAATAAGCATTATAACATAAAAAAAATTTCATGTAAAAAATTATAGTATTTTTAAAAAAAAAAAAAGGGGGGGGAGGGGAACAGGAACGGGACGTCCCGTCCCGTCCCGGTTCCGTCCCGGTCCCGACGGGACCGGGACAAAACCGGGACGGGACGGGACGGGACTAAAACCCTGTCCCGTCCCTGTTCACCGGGACGGGACCGGGACGGGCTTGTCCCGGTCCCGTCCCGTCCCGTGAACACCCCTATTTCCTATACAACAATTAATGTTAGTATTGCTAATTAAATATATTAATTAAAACTTACCATCCTATTGACAACCTTGAGGATTATCAATTTAGCCATCTTTATTTTGCTAAGCCAATACCCATAACATTTGGTAGGATACAATAATGTATGATACCTCCTTCTCTATCACTTCTTTCTTAAGGACTACATACCTCAAGCTCCCTTTTCGATTAAGATATTCATTCTTCTTCACCCTCTCTCATATCCTGTAATTATCAGTTAGAAAATAATGAACTTGGGACTAACCATGGGCTAGGTAGTAGAAACAAAGATAGAATAACTTTTGAAGTAAAATCGGGGGAGGGACTGGACTGTCATTTTGAAAAGTTTCAGTCAAGAAAGGGAAAAATTGGAAACTATACCAAAATATCCTAAAATTTTTTGAAAATTCATGAAAAATAAAATAAAGGGTCTAAAATAGTTTTGAGGCCTAAAAGATAAAAACAAAGTAAAAATAATTTAATTTAAATTTTTTTGTAATTATTAATGTTCTTGGCTAATTAGGGAAAATTGGACGAAATGAATTATTTTAATTATACAAAGGCCTTAATAATTCATACAAAAATAAAAAAAATATTTGAGAGATTATTATAAATTTTAAAATTATTACTAACCTCTAAAAGTATAGAGGTTAGCTTCAAAATATTTAAAGCCAAATTATATTAGTAAAGGCTAATTTTAGGAAAAATTAAATAGAAGGAGTTACAGGTAAAATTTTGACATGAGAAAAATAGGAGAATCTCTTCTTATTAAAAAAAAGTTACTAGCATAGAGAAATGAATTTTTAGAAGTGCTGGATTAGATAGAATCCAGAAAAATTTTAATTGATATTGGGAAATTATACAGTAAAATAACCAAAAGCTTGGTATAGTAAAATTTTTCCCAATTTGTCTGCATACTTTGGCACCAAAGATGGAGAAAGACGATATGGATGAAATAATACAATTTGTCAAGGGTTAAGCTTGAAAGAATAAAATTATTTAATAAAAAATTAGGTTTCTACACATGTGAGTAGGCGGCATGTAAGTTGGCACCATCTAGAAGCATTGAGCAAATGAACATGACACCTAAGGGGTTTGCTTCACAAAATCACAAGAGATCAAGCTTAAGCTAAAGCCAAGCGTGAAGGTTATGGTAAATGGTAACTTGAAGTTTACCATAGGGTGAGGTTTCAAAATTTGCACCTTAATTCAAAAAAAAAAATGGTAAAATTGGGAGATGAGGTTTTGCTCTTGGAACTTTGACAAGGAAGAGGAAAAAGAGAAGAAGAAGATCAAATTATCATCAAGCAATCATCTAAGGTAAGTAAAGCATTCATTAAGGATTTAATTACCTTGATTAGTGCATGATTTGGAATTAATTTAGATGGTTGAAAATGGCTAAAACTCTAGGGAAACCTTGCTACGCAAAATGTCATGTTTTGTGATATGAATGATTCAAGAATGGTATATGAATTAGAGGTAGAAAATTGTTAGAAACTAGTGTTTTGACTTGGTTTTTGAAAGAATTCCAACTTATGACAATATTGCACCCTATTCGGCCAAATTAGGATCATGAGGTTAGAGTTTGATGTATATTAATTTGATGTTTTCGATGAGTTTAGAAGGTAAAATTGTGTAGAACTATATCGAGAAAATGTGTTTGGAATCATTAAAATTGAAAATGAAATTTTTAGAATTCAAACCCTGTGTTTCGGCCAAGTAGGGATTGATGGGTAGGAATTGGATTTTGATAAATCTAAGTTCAAATATAGATTCTATATGAAAAATCATGTAGGAAAATTATATAAGAGTTATGTTAAGAAAGATGATGTAGAAACCATAAAATCAAGGATAAAGGGTTAGGGTTTTAATTTAGGTGTTTAATAAAATTGTTAAGTCAATTTACAATACCCTCATTGTGTAATTGATAGGCATTGAATTTGGGTAAGAGAAGGCTCAAGCACAAGCAAAGGAATCAAGGAGCAAACCTTGTTAATAGGTAGCAAGAACTTACAATTTTAGTGTTGAACTGCATTGATTGTTTTTGCTGTGTATGCTATGCCATGATGTTGTTGAGTTATGTATAATGAAATGTGCTTAACTCCTTGCATTTATGCCTTAGTAATGTGTGTATATTTGAGTTGTTAATAGAATGACTATGTGTTGTCTTTCCATGGCATGAAAATGTAAGTAAATATGTGAGGATGTTGTTTGAATATAGCATGAACTAACTTTGTATTATTAATGCTATAATTATTATTCTTTACTACTAAGATTTCTTTGAAATCTTACCTCATTTTATATATAATTGACATTGCTAGGAATTGGCTCATCAAGGGAGAAAGGAAGAAATGTGAATGTTTGAGAAGGAACTTGCATAAGATATTATGCATTTTTCATATATTATATAATCATGAGTTGAATGGATTTATGTTGTCACATCTCACCAATTTTAATCTTGAAAATGTGAATAATAAATTAGACAGAGGGTTAAGTAGTAAAGTAGACTCAAAGGTAGAACAACCTTTGAGTTGAGATTTGACTCTTGTCTGGACTGATATTTTTGAAATTATCAGTCTAGGAAGGGCAAAATAAAAATATTAGAGAAAATTTTTATAAAATTCTCAGAAAATAGGAAAAAGGTAAATTAGGAGGTTTGGAACCCTATTTAAGGCCTTCGAGATGGAAATAGCATAAAAATAATTTATTACAGAATTTTCTGTAAACAGAGGTTTTTCCCAAAAACAATAAAAAATTAGCCAGAAATAATTGTTTTAAATATGTAGAGGCCTCAATAATTTTGAAAAAAATATGAGAAAATTATTTAAGAATTTATTTGAGTTTATAAAATTATTTCTAGGCCTCGGTAATGAAAGGATTAATTTTAAAATATTTATTACTGAAATCTTATTAATCAAGCCCGATTTCGGAAAAAATTCAATACAGATAGTTAGAGGTTGAAATAAATTCTAAAAAAATTCAGAGGACCTTTGCATATTAAAATATGATTTTATATGTGAAGAAATGAATTTTTAAAGGTCCAAAAATATTATTGAAAATAAGAAAAGAACTTTAATTAATATGGCGAAATCGGGTGGAAAAATATTTAGAGATGAAAAAGAAAATACTCCTTCCTTCTTTCTCCAACCCATTGGGCACTATTTTGGACTAGAAATAAATAGTAAATTCATGGCACAAGTGGTGCACATGATTGTGGAATAGAATAATGCAAATTTACACATGATTTTATCTTAAACATTATTATATAAGGGACACTTGTACACTTCCAATTTTCTGTGGCTTATTAAGCTAGACATGTGGCCTTTCCCTCTAAATTTTTAAGGGATACTTAGAGGCAAATGGTGACTGAAATTCACTATATATATACCCCCTCACAAGCCTTCAATTTCAGTTATTTTGGGCACTTAAAGGGGGGAGGTTTTACTGCAGAAAAATTGAGTTCTAAGAGCCAAGATTTCGCAAAAATAAGCCAAGATTTATCAAGAAAGAATCAAGGATTAATCAAGGTATGTTTAAGCTTTAATTTGACTATGTTTCTAGCTTGTTTTAAGTGGAATTTGGTGACAAAATTTCAAGGTATCATGCTATCCAATTTTGAAATAATGAAGAATGATTAGGGAAGGATAAAAGCCATCATTTAGAACTTGGAATAGCTTTCTTGGTTGATGTTTGGATTGATTTTTGGAAGAAACTCTAAGTCTCCTAATTATTGTAATAATTCGGCCAAGCTTGGTTCATGGGGTTAGAAATTGTTTTAGTTAAATTTAATAATTCTAATGACTTTAGAATGTATTTTTGTGTGGGAATATGTTAAGAGAAAGTATTTGAAAGCATTGGAATCAAAAATGGAAATTCTAACCATAAACCATAAACAATTCAGCCAAGCTTATTGGAATAGGGAGGAGTTTGATTTTGATAAAACCAAGTTGATATTTGGATTCTACATGAAAATTTGTGTAAGAATGGCCCTTGATACTTGTCAAAGCAAAGATGGAAATTAAAATCAAAAAATGAAAGAAAAGAGGGTTACAGAGTTATCTTGATACCTAATAACATTTTATGTGTTATGGTTGATAATATGGCATCTATTTATGCATGTATTGATAGGCATTGAGCGATAGAACAAGGAGGAATACCAAGGAACCAAAGAGGTTGAAAACTTTGGATTAAAAAGAGGTAGCTTGGAATTTACAATTTTAATATTAGCTTGCTTGGTTGCTACATAATGTGATTACTTGACTATATGCCATGTTGTATTTAAAATTATTTGATGACGATAACATGTTAGTTGGTTACATTGTATGCCTTGGCAATATGCATTAACATGTTGATTTTGAATTAGATTGGAATGGTATTTGCATGGCATAAAAGTGAGTAAGTGTTTATGAACTTCTTTATAATATACCTTGCTTGTTTGACATTATTATTCTAATTCCTTTGTTACTGAGATTTCTATGAAATCTCATTCCTCTTTATGTTTAAACAACACTAATAGGACCTTTAAGTGGTGTGATCAAGGGCAAGGAGATGGTGATTCCATGAAGTGGAAATATTATTGAATTATGTTGGACTTACGTGGAAACTTTGTGATAATTGTGAATTATTACTTTGATGACTTTTAAGAGTTATAAATTATGAATCATTACTTGTTAAATGCTGTGAGATGTGGCTGAACTATATTTGAAATGGTTATGGTTTATTTTGACAAGTTTTGCAAGGGGGTGAAAGTTGACTTATTTATGGGTAAAGCTTGACCATACAAAATGTTGAGCAATTGATAGAGTTTGGATCTGAAACTTAACAATCTGATAGATCATATTTTTAGCTTTAAAATGAGTGGTATTTCATAAAATTTGGAGTTATGTACAAAAAGTTATGTCTTTCCAAAGTTGGGCATAAATTCTGAAAAACTAGAAAAATTATCAAATGAATAGTACATCTTGTTGAAATTGGGCACACATAAGCTGGATTCATACTTTGAATGTATTTTTCCCTTAAAGTGCTCGTTGTAAGATTCAAGTAGGACTTAGAACCGTATGATTTTGATTTTTTTGGAATTAGTTATGATTTTTCAAAGTTTGGAGAAATTAAAGCTACAATGAATAGTAACTTGAGGAATATTAAGTTTAAAAATTCAAAATTTTCCAACTTGATTACCTGAGAAATAGCTCGAAATACTTCCACTTGATATAAAATTAGGTAATAAAGTAAGGTGTGACATATGTAATATGTATCTATGCTTGTACAGACTATTACTCCTACCTCTTAGGAGGTATTATGACACATAATCCATGATAGTATGAAGGGCTTTTGGTAAAAATGGAAGTTACAAATGGAATTATACAAGTTAAAGCAATTAAATAAGATAGATTACTTGAAAAACTCTCACTTTGAGGCTGTGACTTTTATGACCAAATGATGGAATATGGTAGTGAAATTTGGTAGACCTAAATTTCATATTCTAAGCTTCAAATGAAGTGGTAGACCACCTAATTTGGTGTTTTGTATGCAAAACATATGAATTTTTGAAGTTAAGGTAAAAAGCCAGAAAATAAAAATTGACTAAATGAACAGTGTTGTTTGAGAACAAAATGGAGCCTGAAGAGATTAAGTAATTGACCAATGAGTATTTTTATTATATAAGGAAATGAATGAACTTCAAATAGAACTTAGAACCACCTCATTTTGATTTTTTTAGTATTAGTTATGAATTTTCAAAATTGACAAAAATTTTAGGATTACCAAATAAATAGTAACCCAATAAAGTGATTTTTTAAAGTATGGTTTCTTAAGCTTAACGCCATACAATGTGGTTCTATTTGACATGTTTTCACTCTCTCCTTAAGTTAAGGTGTTACACTCTCTCCTTATTTTGGGTATTTAATTCCTATGAAAATAAAGAAGATTCAGGTAAAAACATTAAATATTTAAGACTATTTACTTTAGAAGTGTGAATAGATATTACCTGAAATGACTTCTCATGATGTGACCTTACAAAAGTAGGCTAATCATTTTTTTTAATCACTTCTCGTATTAAATGAGGAACCTCAGACTCATTGGCTGAGAAAGGAGCATTCAAGTATTGTTTTTTGTCATGAAATATGAAAAAAGGCGTAGCATCACATCCCATAAAAGTTAACCCTGATAATAAGGATGAAAAATTAAGTTTAGGGCCAATATGGAAAGTAGACTAGTTAAAGAATCCAGGCATGACATAAAATCTAGAAAGGGTTCGGATTGATATTTTCAAATTTATCAGTTTAGGAAGGGTAAAATGAGAAATATAAGAAATATTATAAAAAATTCTCAAAAAATAGAAAAATAGTAAATTAGAGGTTTTAGAATCTTATTTGAGGCTTTTGAAGTAAAAATAGTATGAAAATATATTATTACAGAATTTCCTTTAAAAAAAGAGATTTTTCGGGAAAACTAGTGGAAATTGAGCAAAAATAATTATTTTAAATATGTAGATGCCTCAATAATTCTTGTAAAAATATGAAAAAACTATTTAAGGATTTATTTGAATTTATAAAATTTATTCTAGGCATTGGAAGTGCAGGAATTAGTTTTAGAATATTTATTACTGAAATCTTATCGGTAAAGCCTTATTTTAGAGAAAATTCAAAACAAATAGTTAGAGGTTGAGATAAATTTTGAAATTTTTCAGGGGGATTTTATATATTAAAAGGGAGGTTTGATGGAGAGAAATAAATTTTTGGAGGCCCAGAACTAGTTTTGAAAATAATAACTAAAATAGGGAGTTTTAGTTGGAAATTGATATTTGTGATTGGGCCATACTTTTTCTCCATTTTTAAATCATATTTGGCCTTCATATTGGGCCAAGAGGGCCCAAAAATTTCATGCAAGCTATGGCCCAACAATTTAAGAGGCTTAAGCCCAATTCAAGCCCAAAAATCAAGAAGAAGGATGCTTGGCTTGATCTAAAAATTGAGGCATTTGATGAGGGCCACGTGGCCCCTTATGTGGTAGAATATGGTGCCACAATGAAGGGGGAGAGGGTCAGATTTTTGCTCTATAAATACCCCATTATTATGCATAATTCGGCCAAAATAGAAAAATTAAGAGAAATTCTGTCAAATTGAAAACTCACTCCCAAACAACACCTAAAACCCTTTAAATCCAAGGAAAACTATCAAGCTTCAAGCTAGGATCCATTAAGGTATGTCTAAACTTGATTTTGCGTAGATTTAAGTGTTGTTTGATTGAAATTTCATGACAAAACCCAAGGCTACATGTGGTCTAATTTTGGCATGATTGAGGAAGCATTAGGGAAGGATAAAAACCATGAATATGAGCTTGGAACTACATGTTTAGTTGATGTTTGGATTGATTTTTGGAACAAAATCAAAGTTAGGGTTCATATAGACCCTATTCAGTCACTATGGTTTCTTGGGGTTAGATATTGTTTCAATGTAATTTGATAATTCCAATGAGTTTGAAAGGTGTTTTTGTGTAGGAAAACACCAAGGGAAAGTGTTTAAAATCATTGGAATCAAAAATGAAAATTTTGGAATCCTAACCCTACCTATTCGGCCAAGTCAAGATGGAAGGGAAGGAATGTGATTTTGTTAAATCTGATTTGATATTTGGATTCTACATGAAAAATTGTGTAGGAATGGTCCAAGAGATTAGTTGAAACAAAGAGGAAATAATTATATCAAAAATAAGAAAAAAAAAGGTTTAATTGAGTTTAATGTCAAGCATTAGTGTATATGCTTGAATTGATGGTAATTTGGGATGTGTTTATGCTTGGATTGATAAGTACCTTACAAGAAATCAAAGAGGAGCACAATAATATGAAAGAGGCCAAATTGATTAAGCAATTAAGGGGTAGCATTGGACTTATAATTTGAATGCTTTCTTGCTTGTTTAAATGTGCATGTGTTATTTAATTTATGTTACCATGATGTGATTGAGCATAATATGTGATTATGTATGGAATTCTATGTTAAGGATGCCTTGACAATATGTTATGAAGAATGGTATCCTGGCTTGATTGATTACTCTCTTTTGATGGCAAATGATATGCACATGAAAAGGTTACAGAACGATGTTGATTGTATGTTCACATGTCACATTTTTACACAGCATGAATTGCATGAAAATTATGATTTATTACTACTGATATTTCTATGAAATCTTATTCTTTTATGTTTAAACATTCACCAACTAGGGGTTAGATCAAGCAAGAACAAAGGGAACAAAGTTTGTAATTATTATGGATTTTTGTAAATTATGTTAAATATTTGTATTAATGATCAAAAATGATATGTATGTGAATTTTTGGCTGAGAAACCATGCTTTCATATGGTATCTATGAATAAAATGGCTATATGGATTGAAAGGGAAAGAACAACCAAGAATGGTAAATTTAAGGGGATAAAAGTTGACTTTTTAGGTTTAAAGTTTGACCAATGAAATTATATGCAATTGGTTGAGTCTTGAGCTGAAATTTGGCAGGCTTATAGAGCTTAGTTTTAGCTTTAAAACAAGTGATAATTTCATTAAATTTGGAGTTTTGTAGAAAAAGTTATGCCTTTCCAAAATTAGACATAAATCCTAAAAAATTGAAAAATGACCATATTAACAGTACCACTTTGCACAAAATCTGAGATTAATTGATGAGTTTGGGATGAAAATGAGTACTTTTTCCCTTAAATATGGCACTAATAGCTTTAAGTAGAACTTGGAATCACTTCATTTTGATTTTTAGAATTAGTTATGAATTTTCAAAGTGGCCTTGATTAGGGTTACAATAAATAGTAACCCAAATAAAGCTCAAATTTTCCAACTTAAGGCCATAAGAAATGATTCTAAATGGTTCCAATTGAGGTAAAATAATGTCTAAAAGTGAGGTGTGACATGTAGTGCCACCATCTATATAAAATCCCAACTATAAACTCAAAAGTCAATGCTTTAGTGTGAGGTATCTTGTTAAAAAAGCAAATTTGAACTATTATCATATCTTACTAATACATCTTGCCAAATAGTATCCCATATTGCATGATCTACCTTCCTCTAGTGCTGCATAGTGATTGGCATGTTTCTTCTTGTCATGACCTCAATGTAGCTAATAAACTTATTTGATTTTGTAGCCTATCCTTTCTTATTCCACTATACATCAAATTCTTTTCTCTCTAACTTTGCTTTCACCATCTCTTTCATGACACAAAGCCCCATCTATATGCATTATGCCTCTCCCTATAACTGTTGCTCTTATTTGGTGGCATTGGTTGGCTGAGTTAGATTATCGTTACTCTATCTACTATCATTTGCCACTTGTAATGAAACTAAATGAGTCAAAATTATTCATTAATGAAATTGAAAAACAAAATAAAGTCATCTGTTAAAAAAATAAGTCAAAAAAAATAAATCAAGTGAAAGTTAACTCAAACAATAATAAAGAAAATTTACATGATCAACTTGTTCTTTGTCTCTTTAAGGAAAATTGGTCAAAAATAATTATGAAAAAAATATTTTTAAGCCTAAAAAAATTAATAAAAAATAAGGATAATATTTCTTGAGAATTATATGAGGTTTTATAATTGGTTTTATGACCAAATTACCCTTGAAAAAATTATAAAGGAATTTATGGTTGATTTAGCCTAATTTGAGACCTTTTATTTGAAAAATTCCAAATAAATGTTTGTAAGGCAAGAAAAATTCCAAGAAAATTCCTGTGATCTTCCAAGGAATTATATGAGATTATGGGATTAAAAAGAGACCCTCAAATATCTAAGATATTCCATAGTTCCCATGACAAGTAGAGAAGTTTCAATAAAAAGGGAAAATAGTTTTCCTTTTTATTTAATTAATGAAAAATTGAGTTTGAGCTAAAGAGTTCATTTTGGGAAGAGAAAAATGAGGAGAATAAATTATGGGTCTGATAGAAAATAATTAGAGGCCAAAGTACTGTAATTATAGAAAAGAAATTAAACCCAGAGTAAAAGTGCACCAATAAAGTGTAAACTAGAGTCTTGCACTTTATTTAGCCCATAATTTGCCATTTGTTAAGCCCCTAACGGAGAGTAATTAAGGTTTCCATGTGTCAAGCCTTGAGAGGAGAGAACCTTGACTTTGGAAACTAATTGCATTTGAATTTATTTAATCAAGAAAGAAGTTTCAAGAAGGAGTAGGGAGGTAACATATGGCATCTTATTAAATTGTGGTGGTTGAGATATTTTGTTAGCATTAAATAAAGCTCATCCTCCCCCTTTCAAGACTCTCTCATTCAGCCAAAGAAGGAAAGAGGAGCAAGTTGGAGTTCTTAAAGAGTGATCAAGAGAAAGACAAGCTATTTTGATCCATTAAGTTAAGATCTAAGGTTAGTAAGTGGTTCTATGTTGTAGCTTGCTTGTTTTCCTTGAGATGGATGGTTGAAAACTCTTCTTTTTTCCTCTTTTGTTGCTGGCCAAATTGAAGGATGGTTAGGAGAAGGGAATGGTTAGAAGGTTATTTGAAGTGGTTTGATGTTGTTTTTGAAAGATTTCTTAGTTGGTTTTTAAGAGGGACTGTTCGGCTAAGATAAAGCTGTAGCCTAGGATGATATTTTCAAAGTTTTGATACTTCCATTGTGTTCAAAATGAAAAATGGTGTAGGATAAACCTAAAGAACAAGTGTTGGAAGCATTAAAATCAAAGTTGTAATTTTTGGAAAAACCTAGACCCTATTTAGCCAACCTTGGTTCTTGAGGAAGGGGATTTATTTTCTTAAATCTAAGTAGATATTTGGAATCTACATAAAAAATCATGTAAGATTGAGTCAAGGAGGAATTTTTAGGGTTAAGGAAACAAACTCTAAAAATTCAAAGATCAAAGATGGAAGCTCTAAGGGGTTAAGAGTTACTTGAGCTATGTTGTGAAATTATTATGTGAAGTGGTTGGTAATATTGCTGTCCTTTTTGTGTTTTATCATGTTAGGATTTATTAATTGAGGAGAAGAGGAAGAAGATCAAAGAATCAAAGAGCATTGGATCAAGATAGTGAGATTTAATTAGCCACTAATGTTAACTTTGCATTATTATTTATGACATGAATGCTTGCTATTATATGGATGAACTATGATGTTTGTGATATGGTTGCTCCTTGCATTTTATTGCCTGGCTATTGCATGTTGAGGTTGCCTATTATGAGAAGATTAGTTCTCCTATGATAGCTAATGTGAAATGCTTTATAATGATGTATGTTGATGTTTTGGTTGTTTGGTCTTGCTACTGGGATTTCATTGAAATCTCATGCCCCATGTGCAACCTAAAATTTTAGGTCCTGAATCATCCAAAGGAAAGTTTCAAATTCAAGAGTAATTGTGGTGGTGTACCATGAGGAAACAATTATATTTTGGTTATGTATAAGTATGTATGTTTGGTGCTGTAACCCTAAGTTGGATGCCAAATTGGAGCTATGTTTTTATTACGTTCCTGAATGAATTTCTTCACAATATTTGATATACTTAAAGTTCATGTCATAAGCTTCAATTTGATAGGTAACACATTAAAAATGGCCATCTATACCATTTTTGGTGCTTTTTCAAAGTTAAGGTCTAGAATCTGGAAAAAGGGTTTTTACCAAAAGGACAGAGGTAATTTTCACAAAACTCTAGCACTTCCTCATAAAGAATTAATTTCCAAGATTATTTTTTCTTCAAAGATCATTCAAACATATTTCTACAGAATTTTGAACCACTCCATTTTGATTTTTCTAGATTAAGTTATGATTTTTGAGGTTGGACAAGAAAACTTGATTTTTACCAAATGACAGTAAAAATCTGAAAATCAACACTTTTGGAATTTGAGCCCAACCATCCAATGTAGTTTGAAAAAACTAAGCCATACTAAACAAGTCCTCATATTATGAACCATACACAGCCTATCCATCAATGAAATGATATCATAATGTAACATAACCAACTACCATTATTATTTAATAAGAGAATACATATTTAATTAAGATATCTTCATCATATCCTTCATCCATATTATATCAAATTTTCCCTTTAATCCAAAGCAAAAATGATTTACTTGCATTTACCTTTATTGTACCACTGTTTTAATCAACTAAAACCCCCCTTTTTACGCAAATCAATATGTTTTTGATAGCCAATTTAGTCTAGGTTTCCAATAAAAGTGCTCCTCGAGAAGAACGAAAGGTTGTGCCTTATATTGCATTATTTGGTGCAATCATATTTTTGATGACCCGAAAGGTGATGTCCCGTCTGATTAGTCGTACTTGACATACATGGATCCAATTTCATTTGAAAGAGCTTCATGTCCCTTGAAATGGATCATCTTCAACTGCATTATCTTCATATCCCATCTCTTTATTCATTTTATTAGTTAACAAAACAATAGACCATTATTTAGTAGCAAATCTAAAACATAAACTTGTCTAGCATGAGAAGTCAAAATGAAAGGATCTTCTTTGCACCTTCCTTATTCAATTCAACCGTATGGACCCTAAGTCATTAATCCTCAATGTATTATTATTGTCTACCCGCTTGTAACTAAATACTGGAACTCTAAATCTAATGTAACCCAACTCCTAAATATGCTCAATCACCCCTAAGTATGATATATTTTGCATATGTGGGATTTTTATCTTTGGCACTTGATATATGCATGGTATTAGCCAAACAACATGACTCCCAACTTGAATGTTTCTTTCTTCTACATATTATCTACAATGATCCCACTCTCTTATAGTAGCTTTTAGTCTTCAATTAGTAGAGTTAGGTATATATATATATTTTCCCTAATTATTTTAGCCCAGAGATTATCATAGGCATCATGAAATACTTGCACTTCATGCATAACCATAGAGGAAGATTATATATAAAAAATTATTGGCAAAGGAATAAAACTAATAGACATACCGTATCATGGTTATTTTAAAGCAATCACATCTTAAGGGGCTAACCATAATATAAAGGCATTCGACGTTAATTAAATTATCATTGTTAGAAAAGAAACATCTGATCATCTGTAGTGATAACATATGTTATACCTTACTTATATATACCTTAGAATCCATTTAGAACCATTTTAGACCACTTTTGGATGGCTTAAGCTCATAAAAACGTGACTAGGATGTTGGTTTATGAAAACACTGTTCACTGTACATTTTTCAGATTATAGGTCTAACTTTGAAAAATCATAACTAATTCTAGAAAAATTGTATGAAGGTGTTCCAAAATTCTACTTGAAGCTATTTCAATGCTCTTTAAGGAAAAAATATCAAACTGGACATATCTCTTGCCAATTCGTATAGTTTATTCATAAAACTTTACTGTTCATTTGGTAAACTTGAAACTTCTAGATTTCTTGTCTCAACTTTGGAAATTCGTATCTCCTTGTATACACATCCAATTGAGATGATCCACCTTTATTTTAAAGCTTGAGATGTGTACTATTGCCTGCCAAATTTCACTAGAGTTGGAAGCTGACTGCTCTAGGACCTACGTTCATCTCTTAACAATTCTTGCTTTAATTCTTTTTATTACTTTGGCATGCATAACTTGGGCTTACTCTTTCCCATTCTTATATATTCCATTCATGCCATATACATTCTAAATAATTACATTGCATCATTGACATATAAACATAATTTACATAATAGGAGAATTAAACATTAATCCTTAATCTTATTCATTAGCATCAATAATTCTCCACTTTCTTCTCCTTCCTTCTCATGCTATTATTGCCCATCATTGATTGACTTAAATGGTTGGTTATGGAGGGGTGAGATTCGGGAGAATCTCAGTAGCAACCAATTCTACATAATTACGTTAGATGGATGCTAATATATTACATGCAACTTGTTTATTCTCTTATAGTTAGTGACGTACTAGTATGCTTAAAGCTACTTTCTTGATACAGAGTGTCACGTCCCACTGAATTTAGCATTTATAGGAAGGCATGAAAAGTATGGTTAAGGGCCAATATAGAAACTAGACAGGGAGATAAAAAAACTTTTGACGTGAAAACCAGATAAGGTTTGGGCTGTGTATTTCATAATTATCGATCTAAGAAGGGTAAAA
>NW_021633253.1:0-44332 GCF_004799145.2 Neltuma alba | reverse complement strand
GCCTGCTCACACGGAATTTTTATGCTGTTTTATTGGATATTCTATTGTTGCTCAATATTATTTGAGCAAGTCATATCATATCCTCATGGGGTGCTGATCTCAGCTATTGGCAAGTTATCGTTCCACTCAGGTGGGAAAGACTTGATGTTCTATATACTGGGAGTGAGATGCCAGCTCTTGATAGTTGTTCCCCTTGTATCTTACTTCTTTAGAACCAATACTCATTGCATCTTCCCTTCTTCTATATGAAGCAATTAATCATTTGAGTCCTGCCATTCGCTGTACTTGCCACTTGTAGGATGTGGTTGGTATACATTCCAGTTAGCTCAAAGCCTTGGTTGATCCATTATACGTTGTCAATTTTGAACTTGATATCCAGCTTGCTGAAATAGTACCATGCTTGTTTAATTACATTTGGTATGCAGTGTTGTATGCTATTAATTGGGCTAAATCTTTATTTCCAAAAGCATGTTTTGATAACTATGGTTGATTTGGCGTGCTCAAGATATTGCCAACTTTGTATGGGGGCAGTAGCAGTCTCATATTCTATGTCGTTTGATTTTGAGTCTAGTTCAGCAAAAGTTTCAGCTTATTGTCTCATTTGAATCTAGTTGCCCTTTGCTCTTAGTCTGCCCTTAGCCAGCACAAATTTTACCCTATGGCTCTTTTCGTTCAAGTATGAATGGTTTGAATTGGTTTTTTGGGACATGGATGATTACACGGATGACATAATCTTTTATGTCTCAAGTACGTCTTTACTTTAGCTGCAGTGCTCAATATGCTTCGTTCGCTTCAATTATGATCTTACACAGGTTTCTGGTGTTGATAAATCCTCTTTTCTTGCTGATCATATCCTCTTTTTCTGCTGATAATGTATGCTTCTTGCAGAGCTGCACCTGGTGGTAAAACAACTTATATTGCTGCTCTTATGAAGAATACTGGTATATTGACATATCTTACTGAACATTTACTGTTTGTTTATTCATGCTTGTTTTCTTATAGTAGTTCTATCAATTGTAGGAATTGTTTTTGCAAATGAAATGAAGGTGCCCCGGCTTAAATCACTTACGGCAAATTTGCATCGTATGGGAGTGTCAAACACTGTAGTCTGTAACTACGATGGAAAGGAGGTTAGCTAACCTACCAAACCGTGACTTGTCTATACCATAGAGTTCTATTTCTCTGATTTTACATCTTATTGTCGTTTGAATTTATCTGTATCCTTTTGTGATATGATGATCATCTGAGGTGGTTGCAAAGGGAAAAGGCCTGTCTTTCTCTCTTATCACATGATTATCATGCATCTGAGAGGATTTGAATACAAGGGATCTATTTATGGTTGTCTGTGAATGGAGAATAAACCTTAATGTATGACTTATGTTTTTTTAAGCAGTTTCTGGGCCAACGAGAGGATTTGAATACCAATGACAGTATGGACTGAACATGATGAAAATGCCACTCTTTTGATTTGTCTTTGTAATTAGTAGAGGTTAGCTTATTGGTATAACCATTTTGTTAATAAATATATTTGAAATCAATCGTTGGACCTTGGTAGGGGTCAGTGGTTGTGCATGGGGATTTATGCTTCAGCGGTACTTCTGTGGTGATATTTTAGATCAGTGATTTTGTCTACTGTTTCTACACGATGGAATTGTTCGTCTGTTTTAGTCAAGATTTTGACTTTTATGGAAATTCTTTGATCTCCCTTAATTTCTTAATAATATTACTTGGTCTCTGTTTCTATTGTATTTATGGACTGGAAAAAGAATGCTGGTGTTGAAAATGAATTTTTGGGGAAATGAATGCTAGAAGTAGGTCTACTGCTATTGAACCTATCCATGCACCCACTATATAGTATAGGGCTGTTTTTTTGCATAGAAGTTTCAAAGTGATTCACATGTCACTGCAAATTATAAGTTTTACAATGACATTGAATGCTGTTAAATGCTAAACCTGTTGTGTGTCTAAATTATTCTATTTCAGCTCCCCAGGGTCTTGGGTCTCAATTCTGTTGATAGGGTGTTATTGGATGCCCCTTGCAGTGGTACTGGGGTAAGACAATGTTTAAAATACAATATTTATTTTTCCACGTTCTAGATTTCTTGTTTTTTATTCCTTCTAATATTCTAGAAAGGCACTAAGGGTTTCTCTCTGCAGGTTATATCTAAGGATGAGTCTGTAAAAACCTCTAAAAATCTAGAAGATATACAGAAATGTACCCATCTACAAAAGGTAATTTTATTTTCATTGAAGTTTTATTTGAGAGAGATGAGATAAATGAATGGAGTGAGAACGTGGTTATGGCTCTCAATTTTTCCTATATTTTGAATCTCAAATTTAACTGAGATTGAGATCAATGAACTGGTCCTGTAACTGGCAGCTGGCCATAACAATGGTTATAGTTTCACTTTGCTCTTTAGGAATACTTCTTCTCTGGGTTCATGCGACCATACGTTATAGATATAAAGTTAACCTTTTAGGCTATGTTCTATCATGTTCTTTATTATTCTGAATTTAATAGATTTCGTTCTATTTCCTATAGCAATTGATTCTTGCTGCTATTGACATGGTGGATGCTAATTCAAAATCTGGGGGTTATATTGTTTATTCGACATGCTCCATCATGGTGGCAGAGGTTAGTTACGCAGTCCAAACTGTGAGATTCAGTGCCTTTTTTTTTTTTTTTTAAATCATGTATCTTTAATATTTCTTTCTTTTTAATCTTCAGAATGAAGCAGTCATTGACTATGCTTTAAAAAAGAGGGATGTTAAACTCGTGCCATGTGGTCTTGACTTTGGGCGTCCTGGGTAATGATCGTATTCCTTTTATTTCTCACGCAGTTGTTTTTGATTGTTGAGTATTCCTCATGCCATTGACAATTGTTTTCTATCAGGTATATAAGGTTTAGGGAACAACGTTTTCACCCTTCATTGGAAAAGACAAGGCGTTTCTATCCTCATGTTCACAATATGGATGGTTTTTTTGTTGCGAAGGTATAAATATTATTTTTCCTATTAAAACATTGCCACTTGTGTTTACTAATGAATCGCCGGTTCTGAAACAGATATATGCCACGATATATGAATTGAGACTTAAAATTGCATTTAAGCACTACTATCTGGTTATGTCAGTATCTATGTTGTTTCATGTAATCATGTCCTGTAACCAATTTAGTATTCCCTCCGATCCTAAATATAAGACCCATTTTGTAATATAATTTATACTAAAAAATGGGTCTTATACTTGGTACCGGAGGAGTAATATTCTTCTGAGGTGTTTATGGATGCATATGCATTTCCTGATGCATGATTTGAACTCACTGCCCTGCGAAGAATTTTGTCTGGGGATGTACAAACAACTAACTCCGTATGTCTGCTTGCATATGTGACTGGGCATAATGCCCTTACGTTGTAGGCTGGCTAGTTGGGTGAAATGTTCACGAATGATAAATTTGTCTTTGAGATTTTTAAAATTCTCTGGAATACATGTCAAATAGTGGACCAGTTCCTAATTCCTAGTTTTGTTTCCGACAATAAATCTATCTACTTGGACTGCCAATATTGCTAGCTAGTATAAATTTTCTACTTTGTTGAGATTAGCTGGTAAAATGGACACTGTTTCGGTCTGGTACTCAAGATGTAATAGTTCTGCCTAGATCAGTTTAATTTTAATTTGCTGTACGATGTCCTATAGTTGAATTGTGAATATGATAGGAAATGCTTATGAGAGTTTGAAGTGTGATGGCTCATTATTTAGATTGGCTCAAAACAAAACTTTGTTGTTTATATTCTTTGGATCTGTATTTGGTAGTTGAAAAAAATGAGCAACTCAAAGCCAAGTGCAAAACCATTAGAACCGACAGAAGAGGAGGAAGGTGCCCAGCTTGTGAATGAAAAGGAGGTTACAAGTAATGGCGAGAAGCAAGATGCAGATGGCAAGAAGCAAGATGCGGATGGCAAAAAGCAATATGCAAATGCCAAAAAGCAAATTGCAAGTGGCAAAAAACAAACTGCAAATGGTAAAATACAAACTGCAAACGGCAAACTGGCATCTGAATCCAAAAAGAGGAAGAAAAGGCAATTTCCATCTAGAGAGGAAATTTCGAAAGCCAGGTGAAATTTTTTTTCATGTTTAATAATTGTCTCTACTGGCACTGGGAGGATCGAATGAAGGAGAATGGCTTTAAATGAAACCGTTCTTCCCATTTTTTTTCTCCATTTTCCTCAATCAAAAAATGATGGCAATGAAGAAAATCTCTTCATATGCAATAAGTTACATTGCATGTTCATAATTCCTGCAGGGAAGAGAAGAGGAAAGCTTTAAGACAAAAGAAAGGAAAGAAGGCAGGAAGCAAAAAGGCTAAACATGGGGATTGAGCAGATGTAACAGGCCAAGCGGAAGTTGTTATACATGGTTTCTGGAACAGACAAATCACTGTAGTTTAGTGCAGACCAAGACCCCAGAAACAGAAAGATAGGAGTACGAGGTGCTTTCACGTCATTAAATTATAGATTGGGGCGTTCCCTAACGTCACCGTTAGGGCTCAGTTTTGTAGCGTTTTCTTTTCCCTTTATTATTATTGTTTGTGTTTATTACTTTCTTCTGTTCAAAATATAAGCCTGATTTAATCCAGTTATGTTTGTCAAAAAATTAATTAAAATCAGTATAAAACAATAAATATGTAAGTTGTGTAATTTTTTAAAAAATGTCTATTAATGAAGAGAATAAATCTTTATATGGATAAAGAGAAAATCAGGGAGAAAAGAAAACTAGGAAAAGAGAATAAGGGGGGAAATGAGTTTTTGTCCTAGTTGGATGAATGACGAAAAGTGAGAGGCAAAAAATAGAGGAGAAAATGGGGTTTGGCATTTAATCTATTTTTTCTTCTTCTAATTTTTCTCTTAACAAAGGGAGAGAAATGAGACACATCTCACTTTTACCCTTGGGCACCAAGGCGCTGAGAAAACGTACGTTTATGTTTATAATTCACTCTATTCTTCTAGCATATTTTTCTTTAAAAAAATGATTATGAAAAAAAAGCTGCAATTTTTTTTTTTATTTAACTGCTTTTGCAAAGAAAGATCTGGCCCTTTTTTGTGCCGGTAGGGTTTGGATCTTTCTATTTCAAAAATTTTAATCGCAAAAAACGTATAATTCATTTTATATTTTATTTTTATTATTTGTTAATAATGTTAGGTATTGTATAATTTAGGGAGAATTACACTTAAGTCTCACAAAAGAGAAATAATTGTCAAAAGGTCCCAATAACAACCTCAACAGTTTATAATGACAAGTCCTATAGTGAGAATGACAATCTTTGGGACTTGTTTTTCAATTGTTTTTCTTGCTTGGGACTTCATTGTAATTTTCTCTATAATTTATGGATATCCTTGTAATATATTTAATTTTAAAAATTTATTTACTTTTTATTTTTAATCTTAAAATATATCATTTTTCTAAAATTGTTTTGTTTAAATTATTTGAATCATGAATATTTGCTTATCTTATTTTCTCTCTATGTGAAATATAGTAATATTTTCTCTCCATATTTTTTCATTTCATTTTTTTTACTCTTAACTTTTCTTTTCATCTAAATAGAGTACAAATAAAAGAAATAAAAAAAAAGAGGAGGATATATGGGAGCAAAAGTGATGGGAGAAAGTATGCGTCATAAATAAATAAAATATGTAGGGGGAAGTAAAGTCCCTTCAAAATTCAATGGAGAAAACAAGTAAAGTCCCTTCAAAATTCAATGGAGAAAACAAGGTGGGTTGGAGGCAAAATACACTTTTACTAGAAACATATCGGCAAGGAAAATGAAAGGGGAAATGTAATTCTCAGTCACTTTTTGTTTAAAATCTCTCTCTCTCTCTTTCGCTCTTTCCATGTCTGGTAAATATTCGTAGCCATCTTTTGTAATTAACGTAGGATATATAACCAATAGCAAAAGAAAATATGCTGCATATGTTAGAGGTAAAATTGAAAAAATTTATTAAATGATTAGACAAAATTAAAATGTAAAAAAAAACAAACTCCTCCAACAAAATATATATTATATTTTGAATCAGAGGCAGTATTTTGTTTTTGGGTTCCGCCTACGGCATCCTATTTATTACATAAAAAATGCATATTGGAAATTATATGGAAAAAAAATGTATCGGTGATCCTCATGCTGCCTAGGGGTCAAATTAAATTAAATTTAAAATGCAGCAAGTAATGCGAACCAACCTCGTTCACTTGTTGAAACTAAAAATTAACTAGGTCTTAAGTTAACTAAAATAAAAATTGCTAATAAAAAGAGGGGTTTTTAGTTGACTTTTTTCAAATATAAAAACTACCTTGTAAATAAATTGACAAACAATTCTAAATACTTTTTTTTTTTGGGGCTTTTCACTAAAGCTTTGGCCGTGGTCACCCTTTCTCTCTAATTTTTTTTGGGACATGACAACGACTATATCTAGTTGGACACTTTTTTGTTAGACAAAAATATATATAAATACATAAATTTATGTAAAGCTAATAACATGGGTTAAGCTCGTGAATTTAACTCACCAACTGTTAAAAGGTAGTGGGTTGGGTTAAAAAAAAAGTGGAACTGTTTGATGCAGGCCTTTTAAGCTTGCACCCACCAACACATGAGCTGAGATATATTTATTATTTGTACTCAATTTATATATAAATTTGTATTTTGTTGGTTCTAAATTTAATTTCTCATTTTTTTTATTATTTTACCAATGAATTATATATTTATATTTTAATCTGAGATTAATTTAATTACATGACTATTTGAAAATATAAAAATATAAATTTTACAATTTAATTGAAAATTTTAAAAATATATATAAATATAAAAATAAAATTTAAAAAAAGTGCAGGTTGGTCAACACGCCAGCCCACCCTTAATTTAGGGTGGGCCGGCTAAATATAAGTCCATCAGAAGCCGATTTTTTTAGGACCGCCCGTATGGGCTCCTACCTGCAGCAAGCTGCCCCGTAACCTGCGGGCTATCTGCCTCACCACCCCCTTGATCATATAAACCTGTTTCCAGTTTTCACCATCATCGCTAAACCCTAAACCCTGCTTACTACTGGACGGCAAGAGCAAGGAGTGAGTGGAAGATACGTAGGAGAAAGCTACAATGTCCTCGTCCGAAGATGAATCGATGTCAGAATTGGACGAACAGGAAGAACAGAGAAAGCCAACCAGGTCTGAGGGATCGGTACTTGATTATATCATGAGCTTGGAAAGTGTTCCGTCCAAACTCCCCCCACATCTTGAACTCATGAGGACGCGGGTTTTCTGCAATAACGATGCTCCTGACCATGTATGGTTAAGTTTCTTTCACTAAACCATGGACATCCATATTTTGAATTATAAAGTCATGTCCTTTAAGCTCTGTTTCTTTGCCTGTCACTTTCTTATTTTCTTTTGTAACTTTGTAAGTACAAAACAACTAAAAATTTTCGTCAGATTCTCTCCCTTGGTCCCAGCTTACTTCTAATAAAGCAGTGTTTTTTGAATTCTAAGTTTGGGGAGTCGGATTGGCCTTAGTGTCCTAATTTCATTTGTTTTTATATGTTTAGACAGATACCATACAGTATTCTGGCGCCTATGCTGCGTTAGGAGTTGATAATAGCATACGATTAGATAATTTCTGTCAGAACTTCAAAGTTCAAGTGAATCGACTTACAGAGGATGACATGGAGTTCGATATGATGGGAATTGATCCAGCACTTGCCAATGCATTTCGAAGAATTCTTATAGCAGAGGTGAAGTCTTTGAGTGTTATCCATATTTATGGTCAAAATAACCCTCTGCTATCTGTAATTGGATTTGGAAGATTTTCGGAGTTGGACATTATACTTTTGCATATTGAATGCTTATTGTGATATATTTAAGCCGGTCATTACCGTTGGAGATATTCAATTTTAATATGATGCTGTGCATTCAGGTTCCAACAATGGCTATTGAAAGAGTATATATAGCAAACAATACGTCAGTTATACAAGACGAAGTTCTTTCCCATCGATTGGGTCTTATTCCGATCAAGGCTGACCCCAGGCTGTTTGAAAATCCAGGTATTCATATGTGCTGAAATGAACATACAATTATATGACAATCAATAATCACATGCATGGCTTTATTGTATGATGCTTCTCTATATGTTGTTTGATATGGCCCCTCGCTGTGGGGTGAACTGTGACGCTGAGTAATTCTTGTTTAATTTTTTCCCTTTTTGTTATAATTAGAAAATGCGGGAAATGACAAGAATGAAAAGAACACTATTGTCTTTAAACTCCATGTTCGATGTGAAAAAGGTCATCCCCGAATCACCGGTAAGAATTGAACCCAATGCTCACAATTCCTTTTTTATGGCATTTTTCTTCTTTTGATTTTTTAACTCCAATGCAGTAAAATCAAATGAACTGAAGTGGTTACCTAATGGGAGTGAACTTCCTGCTGAAGATGTCAAACCAAATTCTGGTTCAAAACCAAGAACATTTACTTCATTTAGTTGCAGTCAAGATTCCCTTCCTGAATTTTCTACCGATCCAATTGCTCCCAAAAATTTGGATATCATATTAGCTAAACTTGGACCTGGCCAGGTAGCCCTTTTTGCTATTTGCTTATTGGTATATTGTTATACTTTATATTTTTGTAACAAAGAAACAAGTTGGAGGAGGTAAGCTGTGATGCATTATTGTATATGCGTGACATTCGCATCTAAGAAAAAGGAGATTCAACATGTGTTATCTCGTGCAAAGCTAGTCAGTAGTTATGTTCTTTGAGCCTGGATTGAGATTTAATCAAGTCTAGCACTTGAACCAATAGCGCTACACCTGACTCCTATTAGGAAATTAATTTTGAATTTGGATGCAAAATTTGATGGGCATGTCTTCGTCCATGCATCAAGCCTTAGGGTTAGGGGATTTTGCCTGTGGGTGTGTTAGATGCTAATAAATTTATGCATTGACCTTCAAATAGCTGGGGCTTTCGTATTTTGTGAGGAAATGGTTCTAAACAGAAAGATCTACTCCCACATATGCATGTGCTATAGGAATTCAGTTGCAAGATTTATGTACCTGCCTCAACAAAGTGGCATGCAAATCTTCTAAAGAATACCCGTGATCTTGATTTGTATTCTTGATCAAATTTCTAAACAAGCTGTCTTATGTTTCTCTTCTCCTTTTTCCAGAAAGAGAGAGAGAGACTTGTCCACTTGCTTGTTTTGCAAGATCCTAGGATCTGTTATGACTGAAATCATATATTGCTTTCTCTTATTCTTATTTTTGAGGACTTTCGCCCAATTTAGCCATGCCAATTGTGTACCATTGTCTTCTGCTTTTCGCAGCTTGAGCTTACTTTTTATATGTCATGTTCAAATTCCTGTATATTTCCTTTCTATGAATTGTTCCTTTGTTTTATGCTTGGAAGATGAACATGAATTGTTATCTTTTGAACATTCATTGTGACGCAAGAACTAAGCAGTTGGAACACGCTAAGATAGAAGGCTTTATATTACTAAATTTTGAGCATTAATGACAGCTTTTGTTTTTGTTTCCGAACCATCCTTTGCATTATGTTAAAAATATGAACATTATTTGTTAGCTTTTGATCGTTGATTGTAATGTAACGTAAGGTCTCAGGAATAAGAACAATAAAAGACAGAAGACTGGATATTATCAAATATCATATTCATTACCATGTGTGTCTGTAGGAAATTGAACTTGAAGCTCATGCAGTTAAAGGCATTGGCAAGACACATGCAAAATGGTCCCCAGTTGCCACTGCTTGGTATCGGATGCTCCCAGAGGTAAAAAATATATTGTTTCAGATGCAAAATGTTCACGTTCAAACACTGCAGTAGAAATACAAAAACCTCACATGCGAATGCTTGGCTTGTTTTTTCCCCCTCTAGGTTGTTCTCTTGAAAGAGGTTAAGGATGACCTTGCTGAAGAACTCAAAAATAAATGTCCAGTTGGAGTATTCGATATTGAAGATATTGGAAAAGGTAGCATGTCTTGTGTTTCTTTCGTGTGGCTGGCACCAAATTTTGCGTTTGTTGACTATGATAGTTGAGGATTGTAGTGTCCATGATTTGGCCACACGGAAAGCTGATTTTGCATCCATGCCTAACTTGTGTTGCACACTAGTAGTTTTAGGTGGGGGTTACAAATGTGGTCTCAAGTTCCTTTATTTTTAATACTTTTTTGCTTTGCTGGATTGGCTGTTGAGCAGGCAGAAGAAGGGCAACTGTTGCCAACCCACGAGCGTGTACTCTATGTAGGGAATGCATCAGAGGGGGAAAAGAATGGGAGGATCGTGTGTCCTTGCGCCGTGTTAAAGATCATTTTATTTGTAAGTAATGTGTGAGATGTTTAACTTTATTGAAATTTTGACATTTAATTTGCTTGAATATTAAATTAGCACCAAGGTATCATCTTTGTATTTGAGGTAATTATTTTCTGTTGTGGGCAATTGAGAAGTAATTATGATTGCCTAAAGCAGCACATGACCCAGACTCCAAGGTAATTATATCAGCTTACGTGAGTAGACATGATCCAGAGGCTAGTTTAAACTTCATTGGCAGATTAATATCATAATTTATTGATAAATGTATCTAATGACCAAATATTTTTCAGCAGTTATTAATCTTTTTTTTTTTTTAAATGCGGGCAGCATTCACATTTTTTATTGAATTTGAGAATTTTTTCCACCAAGTTATGTGAGATTTTTATTCTTGAAATATCATTGAAAGCAACATGTTAATGCATCCTAGGGATCTTCCGTTTGTTGTAGCTGCCATAATGCTAGTGATGAAGTGATGTTTCAGTCTGTTTGTATTGAAAACTTGAAATTATTTAAAGCCACTCATGAGTGCTTTTTTTCCCCTTCCAGTTAATGTTGAGTCAACTGGAGCATTACCACCTGAAGTGCTCTTTACTGAAGCTGTGAAAATCCTGGAAGAGAAGTGTGAGCGTGTGATTACTGAGCTTTCTTGATGCAATATTTACCTTTAATCCAGGATGAAATAGAAAAAAGGATGTAAATGATCCTTTGATTATTATTTAACAGTTTTGTGTTTTTGATATGAAAGCTCTTCTCTTGTCCACGATAAATAGCACGATTTAATTTTTGAATTGTTATCATGGTTGAAGTAGTGATGATGATGAAGAACCAACAGCTTGTTGGTTGAAGTATCCTGATGAGAAGAAGAATACAAGTTTAAATTCCAAAAAACGCAAGTAAAAACCTCGTGTTTTTAAGCCTTGAAAGGGCTTGATCAAATGAAAAAAAAAAAAAAAGATGAAATTTTTATAAGAGGATTTGAGTCTACAATTGACACTTTTTCTCCCTCTTAAATCAAAATTAAAGTTAGTTACTCAAAATGACATGTTAAAGTATGTCGACATTTCACTTTCGCTCCTATTCATTAAAAGCATAATTTAAAACTCCTTTTCTTCAAACCGGGATAATTATTTTTTTACCAATTTTTTTAGAAATTAAGGGATAAACAAACAGTTCAATTATTAAAAAAAAATATTGCAAAAAGGGCAAGGAGGGAACATGATATTCACGTTCCATTTTTGTCCGTGGGATCAGTGTAATGAATGGGTAGGCTGGGACTGAGATCTGTACAATACAATAAAAATCAATAATTTAATATGAGCGATCACCACCACCATAAATTTACACGTACAGGTAAGGATGTGATGTGCCCTCACAGGCCCTCTGTGTGTATACGTGTAATTTGCCAACCTAATGAATGGTATGTCTCGCGTGTGTGTGTGTGATTCGCCAACCTATTAAATGTTATGTCATTGCATTAATAATCGCCATACGCGTATAAGAACCAAAAATTAACTTAAATCGCACAAAAAAATAATTGAAAAAAATAGTGTTTATCTGCACACATTTTTATTAAACACAGTCACCGTCTAATTAAAAGCTTATTCTCGGGTACTAAATATATATATTTTTTTAACAAAAATTTAAATCATATTTCATCATGTTACGACGGACTAATCATTTCTACTAAACTTATTCTTTTTGCTTTGAAAAAAAGCACTTTTTTTTAATGAAAAATAGTATATTCTAGCATTATTTTTCTCAGCATCTACTCACCAAGTATCTTATGTTCAACATTAAATGATACGATTCCTTTTTAACCAACAAGAAAAAAACACTAATAATAGTCTCAATTATTTAACTATTTGAGCATCGCTCACGTGAAAAAGAAGCAATATTTAATAGTAGTATACCATTTTGGCATTATTGAGCTTTTTTGTAATCTTTCTTTCCTCCTTCTTATTGTATTACCTCCGATCTTTAATATAAGACCTTGTTTAACTTTTATTTTGGTCCTAAATATAAAATATCAATTCACTTTGTATCTCATATTTATACTTTTTTTTCTTCAAAATAGTCTTTTTAACAATAGTAGTTCTAGTCAATACACTTGATTAACAAGGATATTTTAAGAAAGACAATATTTATTTATGATAAATAACTAACTCAACTTATTTTTTTAATCTCCTCAAATTAGTCAACTAGCTGTTATAATTAGGATCGGAGGTAGTAATTATTTCCCCCCTATATGATCAGCACCTGTCTCAGTTTGGTGGCCATACGAAACTTTAAAGCAAAGAAAATAAAGTTAACATATCTATTCAGATTAATTATCCGCTAAGTTTTGTTCTTCTCACTATATGGAAAGGTGCATTGATTATAAAAACTATTATTTATTATTATGAAATCTTCTCTTTTCTTTTATAGACACATGTCAAACTTTTGGTTCATGTTGGAATGTCTAGTGTATAGCTACGGCATAAAGGCATGCTGTGGCTTTCAAAAGAAAAATTTACATATAAAGAAAGATGATGAATATTGATGTATCGATCGTTGATTAAAATAACTAAAAAGAGATTAAATATTTATAATGAAAGAGAACTTTAGAATATTTATTATATGATACAGTATTTTGCCTCATTGACAAATATGCATGATATGATTTGGAATTCCTTCGATCGACAAATATTTGATTTATTTATGTAATTAAATTAATTAATCCACCCATAATCACATGATGTGTGTGTGTGTGAAACCACATACATCTCGAAGCATGTGAATACAGCAAACTTCACGAGGTGGGATAGATACATGCAATTGCATAAAGTGATGATAAAGATGAAGGGAAAACATCTTCACTAAGGAGAATCTTTTTTTTTTTTTTTTATGGGTAAATGAAGCAAAGTTTTAAATTAAAAGGAAAACCATTTTGCAGGTACCTATAGTCTCACCCAATTTTTAATTTGGTACCTCTCCTTTTTTTTTTTCTTTTTTAAAAATCCTTTAACTTTACACAGTTAACACCATTAGTCCCTATATTTTGAGAAACACACTGAAGGGCCAATGGGAAAATAGACGGCGTTAAAATACCAAGAGGGAAAAAAATTCAGACAGCAGATGTGCACCATTAGTTCTGATAAAGAGGAGAATAGAGGTATATATGCTTCAAATCGAACTCGAAATCGCATCGGAACCAACTAACGTATTCAAATCAAAATTTGAAATCATTTTTCTGTCGAAGGGAGAAGATGAACAGTTGTGATTAATGGGTAAGGAAATTTCTATGCAGAAATCGATTCCCTTCAAGGAAGACAAAGAACCTCTTTTTGAAATTGAATCCTTGAAAGCAAATCGGATTTCTCCACACAAGTCACATTCCCTTTGTTGCATTCACTTCTAATGATGATCTCTAGTTTTAACACTGTCTATTTTTCTGTTGGACCTTCAGTGTGCTTCTCAAAATAGAGGGGCTAACGGTGTTAACTGTATAAAGTTAAAGGATTTTACGAAAAGAAAAAAAAATTAGAGGTACCAAATTAAAAATTGGATGAAATTATAGGTACCTGCAAAATGGTTTTTCCTAAATGAAATTATGGGTTATATGGAAAAATAATTTTTAATTGAATTAGTGTTACGGGCATTTGAGATGGATGTTCAGATGACAATGTTGGGGTAGCCAAGAAGAATGTTAAGATGAATAGATATGATCATATAAAAAAAAATACGATTCATAATTAATACTCCTCCGGTCCTTAATTGTTGAGTTGGTTTTGGTCCTAAATATAAGACCAATTTCTCATATTTATCAATTTTCTCTAAATTACCCCTATGGATACTCCCTCAACCATAATCAAATAGAAGAGGGAGATGGGGTATTAAGAAAGATGATTATGGTGTTTTAGGAAAAATGTGTCACTTTTTTTTTTTTTATAATTAACCAACTCCGCCTATGTTGTATAGCCGGTCCCAAGCCCGGATAAAGGAGGAGGGTTGTGTTAGGCCCTCGACAGCCAACGTAAAAACCCGTCGAATCTCATGAACATGGATCAACGAAGTAATTATGCTAATGCTAGGTCGTTGCCCAGATGTGACGCGCTGTATGGCTCGAGTACAGTGAGAAATGAGCTAGAGCCGCTGCATCGTCGCCCGGATGTAGTGTTAAATGAGCAAGGGCTACCGCACTCTCTTGGACGGAGGCGGCTAAAGAAGTTAGTTCATGAGACTGAGATTAGATTTGGCACTTGGAATATTGGGACGTTAAATGAGAAATCTATGGAAGTAGCAGGAGTTATGAGGGACAGAAGGATTAATATCTTATGCCTCCAAGAAACCAAATGGACTGGAGAAGCTGCCAAGGAACTTGGAGAGTATAAACTTTGGTACACAGGAAAGGTGAGCACAAGGAATGGGGTTGGTATCATCGCTGATGGGACATGGAAAAAAAACGTGGTAGAGGTTAAAAGGTTTGAGGACAGAATAATATCGTTAAGAGTAATTGTTGGAAAAGATACTATCAATATCATTAGTGCCTATGCACCTCAGGTTGGGGCAGAGACACACCTTAAAGATAAGTTTTGGGAAGATATGGAGGGCTTGGTTCAAAGCATACCACTCGAAGAAAAAAATTTTATTGGTGGGGACCTTAATGGATATGTTGGTAAAGAAGCAGGACAATTCAGTGGGGCCCATGGTGGTTTTGGTTTTGGGGAGCTTAATAGTGGAGGACAATCTATTCTCGATTTTTCTCTTGCATACGATCTTAAGATTGTCAACACTTGTTTTAAGAAGCGAGAGGAGCATTTAATCACGTACAAAAGTGGTGTCTCAAAATCACAGATTGATTTCTTTTTGGTTAAGAATCCAGACAGAAGATTGTGTACTAATTGCAAAGTGATTCCAGGAGACGGGGTGAGTGCCCAACATAGAGTACTTATCCTTGATGTATGTTTTAAGAGTACCAGGCAAAAGTACCATCAAGTGGCAAAACCCAGGATTAAGTGGTGGCAGTTAAAAGGAGAGAAGCAGGAGTTATTCAAAAGGACTCTTTTGAAGGAAGGGAATTGGGAGTTGCAGGGAAATGCAAACATGATGTGGGAAGAGATAGCTTCAAGGGTTCGTTTGGTAGCTAAAGCAATTTTGGGAGAATCCAAAGGTCCTGGTCAAAGAGATAAGGAGACTTGGTGGTGGAATAAGAGTGTGCAAGAGAAAGTCAAACAGAAAAAAGATTGTTTTAAGGCCATACACTTGTGCAATAGTGTAGAGAACCAGGAAAAGTATCAGTTGGCTAAAAAAGAGACAAAGAGAGCAGTGAGCGAAGCACGTACTAAAGCTTATGAAGGGTTTTATCAGGAGTTAGGAACAAAGACGGAAGCAAGAAATATTTACAAGATCGCGAAGCAAAGGGAGAGGAAAAAGAGAGATCTGGACCAAGTAAAGTGTATAAAGGATGAAGATGGTAAAGTGTTAGTTACTGATGGTGATATTAAGGACAGATGGGAGGCTTACTTTTACAAGTTGTTTAATGAGGGAAGCAATTATGCGACTCAGGACTTGCAGGACTTGCTAATTAACGAAGATGATCGGAATTTGGCTTTCTACCGCAGGATACGTATCGGAGAGGTTAAGGCGGCTCTCAAGAAAATGGACAATGGAAAAGCCGTTGGGCCTGATGGTATCCCTATTGAAGTTTGGAAATGTTTGGGCGATGAGGGGGAGGCGTGGCTAACCAAGCTTTTTAATGAAATTCTACGCTCTAAAAATATGCCGGATGAGTGGAGGAAAAGCATTTTAGTTCCTATTTACAAGAATAAAGGAGACATTCAAAACTGTGCAAGCTACAGAGGGATAAAACTTATGAGTCATACAATGAAGTTGTGGGAAAAAGTGATGGAATATAGATTGAGGTTGGAGACTTCTATTTCGGAAAACCAATTTGGATTTATGCCAGGGAGATCCACATCGGAAGCAATCTATTTACTAAGGGGGTTAATGGAGAGATATAGAAGTAAAAGAAGAGATTTACATATGGTTTTTATTGACCTGGAAAAGGCTTATGATCGTGTGCCAAGAGAAGTATTGTGGAAGGCTTTGGAAAAGAAAGGTGTACGGGTTGCGTATATCAAAGTCATACAAGATATGTATAAGGCGGTAACTACCAGTGTAAGGACGCCTGGGGGGAGACAAAGGACTTCCCTATTAAGATTGGCCTACATCAGGGATCCTCTCTGAGTCCGTACTTGTTCAACATTGTTCTGGATGTTCTAACTAAACCTGTTCAAGAAAGAATCCCTAAGTCCATGCTCTTCGCGGATGATATAGTTCTTATGGCGGAATCAAAAGAAGAGATTAACACTAGTTTGGAGTTATGGAGAAGGACTTTGGAGTCGAAAGGTTTCCGTTTGAGTAGGAACAAAACAGAATATATGCATTGTGATTTTGGAGGGAGGCAAGGTAATAGGGATTTGGAGGTGAGGATGGGAGAGCAAATTATTCCTCAAGTATCAAAGTTTAAATACCTAGGATCCATTATACAGGAGGATGGGGAAATTGATGGAGACATTTCTCATAGAATACAAGCTGGCTGGTTAAAGTGGAGGAAAGCTACCGGAGTTATTTGCGATAAGAAGGTACCTGAGAAACTTAAAGGAAAATTTTATCGGACTGCTATAAGACCAGCTATGATGTATGGTAGTGAATGTTGGGCAATAAAGGGAAAACAAGAGCACAAAGTCGGAGTAGCAGAAATGAGGATGTTGAGATGGATGTGTGGTCATACAAGAAAAGATAGGATTCGAAATGAAAAGATCAGGACAAGAGTCGGTGTGGCACCTATCCAAGAGAAAATGGTTGAAAATCGCTTAAGATGGTTTGGACATGTGCAGAGAAGGCCTTTGGAGGCCCCGGTGAGGAGGGTGGATCAAACAAGATGGAGTCCCATAAAAAGAGGCAGGGGAAGACCGAGAAGAACGCTGAATGAGGTCATTGAACGAGACCTCCTAATCAACAACATATCTAAGGATTGGGTTGTTGACAGAGCACGATGGCGTTGTGTGATTCATGTAGCCGACCCCACCTAGTGGGATAAGGCTTGTTGTTTGTTTGTTTGTTTTTTTTATAATTAACCAACTTACCTAACTTCATTAATATAATCAAATTAGTTAAATGGGTCTTATATTAAGGACCGGAGGAGTATATATATAATAGTAAAATATCATTTGACTTGGTACATTAAAGACGGTTGTTGGAGTTTGGAGGTAGATTGGTAGATTAAACAGTAAAAGAGGAAGGTATAAGAGAAGACAGGAAAAAACACTCAATAAAATTATTAAGCAAGACTCTCTTGATTAATAATTTATTAAAAAATTTAGTTGTTTATAGATTGTATAATGCAGTCTAATAGGATAACACCTTGTTACTGGATAATACTCTTCTGATTCTTAATATAAGAGCTAATTAACTAATTTGAATAGATAAAAAATGCTAGTTAAATTAGTTAATATGATATTTTTTCTCTCTAAAATACTATAATCATCTTTCTTAATTTCCTCTCTCCGTTTCCTATTTAATTATTATTGAGGGAATATCAATAGGATTAATTTTTAAAAAATTGATAAACATATAAAATAGGCTTTATATATAGGATCAACATTAACTTTTAAATTAGATCGACCGGAGGAGTGTTTAAATTTTATAGGCAATCTAATTGATAATTAAATTGGTGAATTGAATATGACATAATTGAACGACCTGCATGGTGAATTGAACTAACATATTGGACCGACTCGAGGCGAAATTAAAATAAGATGAATTTCTATATTTAAATTAAATATAGATATTGGATGCTTTATCAGTAATATAATAATTATGTAATACCTAAACTTCTTGTTAACACGAGTTTGGTTATTTATCAACTTTTTCGGTAGTTAGAGTTATTTATTCCAAAATAGTTTGCTTCTGATTTTTAAAATATTAATTTTTGCTTGGTAGTAATAATAGTTACTCATGGCGCGAGAAAATATTAAATTTATGCAAAGAAAGAGCTTTTTTTTTTTAACAACCCATGACCTATCTAATTAATTGTCATAACGAGACGCCAATACGTTTTTTATTAAAAAAAATACATATATAAAGATTAAAATATTTATATAAGAAATTTAAAGTTTAAAAATTACTCGAAAGGAGTTAGAAAAGACTCAAAATAAAATATTGAAATATAAGATTTTTATTTTTATTTTTTGAAAGTAATTTTACGCAAAATATTCTTACCCTGAAATCTCCCTTGGCAATAAAAGAAAAAAGGAAAAAAAAATCTCACAACTTAAACAATTGATGAAACCGTTAATTTAGGAAAAGTTAAGGGAATATTTGACAAATCTAGATTATATAAACATGTTGAAAATCAAATATTGATCATAGCTGTTTTCCAACTTCGCATTGACTTTAGTTTTTGTTAAAAAAGTTATATTCAAATCTTAATATGATGATACCATAGCTATATGTTTTTCCAGTTTACTTTATGTTTAATAAATTAATTTTTATGCCTCATTATACAATATTTTAATTTAAAAATAGTATCTAGTCAAAATATTATTAAATTATTACAAAATGTAGTATATCATCACACATGGAGCGTCACATATATTATTCTTGCGTTAGAATCTAGGGCTGCACATGGGTAGGGCTGGGCAGAGCAAACCCCTTGCCCGATGCTCAGCCCGAAAGATGAGCGGGCTGCGTTTTGCAGCCCGCTGCCCGACCCTGCCCAGTAAAAGCCCTAACCATTTTAAGCAGGGCAAGGACGGGCTGGGCAGGGCTTATTGGACATGCGGGCCTCATGCACACCCCTACTAGAATCTAATGCCAAATCACTCTCAATTATTATTGGCAAAACACCCACCACTGACCCCATCTAACCATAAAATATTTTTAAAAATATAATTAATTGGGTGATTAGTACATATTCCCCCCGTCATTTCAATGGGAATGGTTTATTTTATATTGAAAAGCACGTAAATAATTTAAATTTACAATTCAAATCTAAAATTGTGCGTATATCTTACAAAAATATGCCTTGTGTTATCCATCGTTAAATTGGTTAAGGCAATAGTGCTTGGGGTAGGCAAAAAAAATAGTTCTTGTGATTGAAACAAAGTTAACACAATCATAATTAAAATAATATGCTTTTATTAAAATATAAATAAATTGGATATTAAACTACAATAATCTAATAAAATAGAGTAATGAACATATAAATACAATGAATTACTATTTTTTTAACCCAAAACGATGTTATTTCATGTTAAAAAATATATAATTCAATTCCTAAGAGACTAATTCACCAAGTCAATCGTCTCACTAGGCAATTCAAAGGCAAGGCAAGTTATCCTGATAATTAGAATATGATATTAACATATTTGTGTGTGGTCATTTAATTTTATAAAATGAAAAAAATAAAATAAAGGTGAATGCTTTCTCTAGTGAAATCGTCAAAATTCTGAGTTGACCCACTGATAGAGCAAATTTTCCCCAAAAAAGAAAAAAGAAAAAAGAAAACAACTTTTTCTTCCTCCTCACATTATCACATATTTCCTTTTGCCGTATACTATTCTTTTTAACAGATTCCCTCCGTCACAGAAATTCATTGGAAGCTGCATTAAATTAAGGCCAAAAGAATACATACCTCCATGCTTTGCTTTTCAAGAGGGGAGGTGGTGGACAAAACAAAGCCAGAATCTGCATCCCACCTTCTTCTTCGCTCCTTTTCTTCTGTCTCCCACCTTGTACTGCTGGATCACTGAGTTTAAATTCCATGTAAACTTGTTGCTAATCAGTATCACTTTCTCTCTTTAGGGAGATTAAGGGATCAGCAATTCGAATAATTGGAACTCAAGTTGCTGATTTTTTTAGCTTGTTAGCTTCGGAGATTTTTGTTCTATAGCTATCTGAGCTGAATAACAAGATGGGTATTGGTAATCAGGAGGCTATCAGGCAGATGCAATCTCTGATGGAAAACGGTTGGCAAAATGACCCATCTTGTGTTATGCCGCCATATGTGATCTCCGCTGATTACCAACTAATTTCTTCGTCTTGGTTTTTCTTGTTGTTTTGTATACTGTTACAGTGGATGAGCAGCTGAAGAACACGTTTCAGGTTTGGTTTTTCGTACTTTTTATGTTGCAGCTTGATCTCTTCTGTGAGAATGCTTCGGGAGATTGGGAAATGAATCGATAGAAGTTATCCCTAATGATCTGTATCTTGTTCATCTCATGACAGTAGTCAAATTACGATTCCTTGTTTTGACTATTCTAACAATTTGATCTGGATAACTGGTACTTCGGAGTTGTTAAGAATTCTTCAGCAAGATAAAGCAGTCATATTTTGGTTGTAGAAGGATGTTTTCCCCTTTGCTCATATAACTGATGAGCAATAGTTCTAAACTCATTATACTTGAACTAAATTACAAAATAGATTTATATTTTACCAACAATTTTCAGGAATATGGGTATTGTTGTACCAAATTAAGGCTCTGCTTGGTATAGGTGAAAATGGAAGGAGTGGAAATGGTGGAGTGATATAATATCAAAATATAGAAGGAAGGGAAATAGTTCAAGTTGTTTGTTATGCGTTTTAGCTAACTATTAGCCCATCAAAATTGTGGAATTAGTATGAACAAGTGAGACTGGATAATTTATTCTTGCAATCTTTTTACTGCTATTGTGAATATTTCTTTTACTCTTAAGAGTTTGGTCTTTTTATTTCAGAATATGCACCAGGGCTATCCAGGTGAATCATTTATACAGTTTCTCAAAGCAAGGGACTGGAATGTTGCCAAAGCCCATAAAATGGTTAGATCTGTTATGCTTAGTATGTTTTTTTTTTTTTTGGTGGTAGGAATTCTGTTCCTATTAGAAACGGCTGATTTTTTAAAATTTTGCAGTTGGTTGATTGCTTAAAATGGAGAGTGGAAAATGAGATTGATAATGTCTTAACGGTGAGTTCCTTCATCATGCGATTCATGAGTTTGTATTTTCTTTTCTGGTTATCCATTCCTGAAATTTCTGTGCTCAAGTTTGTCGATTTTTAATATCTCATTTTGTACTAGAAAAGCTTGCATCTGAGATTTGTGGAATAATGGAAGTTTACATGTCTCAAAAACTTTTCATATCCCAGATCTGTTGGATTTACTCATATATATTCTTCTAGTGGGCCATAAGACAAATATAGGTGAATAATTAAGACAACAACTTGAAGATGGGGTACTTATGATTTGTTATTCTGGGATGTGTGCTAATTTATATTTAATGAAGGATGATCCATGTAGACTACCTTAAGTGATTAGATTTTCTCAGCCAAAACATAATAAACATGATTGATTTTGTAGAATCAATAACAGCGTGTCTGAGTTGATTTTGATTAGAGAAGGGAAGAAAATCTCATTAATAGGTAATTATGACAGGAATGGGTTTTCTCTTGTCATGTAACATCCTTATAAACTTTAATATATACATCATAGTAGCATAATTTTTATATTTCTTATAATTCGTGAACATCTTTGATTTAATGTTGTAAATTATTGGCCTTTATGTTTTTGTTTTAACAGAGACCAATCCCCGCTGACTTGTATAGAGCTGTGCGAGATTCTCAACTCATAGGAATGCCTGGTTACACAAGAGAGGTATTCCTGTTTTTAGATAGATCTCATATTAGCTCAATTTGTGCAATACCAACAGGACCAAGCATGGCTAAGTCGAGTGCTTTCTGGAATAAATGTTTTTATTCTTCCTCCCTCATGGATCTTCCCTGCTCTTCGCCGTATAAGTTATGTAAATAAGCATAACTGATTTAACCTGCTATGCTTCTAGTTAAATATATGATTGTTTATTTATGAACATGCGTGATTTGACCCGGCTTTCTGTAATAGTTTTTTAATATTCTTCCTCTCCCATGGATTTTCCCTGCTTTTCCTGGTGTGAATTATGTTGATAAACAGGCCACACAACATCCATGTAGAAAATCCACTGTGCTTCTAATTAATATATGATTGTTAATTTATTTCCTTTTCCATTTGATGATGCCAGGGTTTACCTGTCATTGCTGTTGGTGTTGGGCTCAGCGCATATGACAAAGCACCAGTAAGGATCACATTCCTTGATGCATAAATGGTGCCAGATAATTAAAAAGGAAAACTGGCTCATCGGACAATAAGAATCTGTAGAAACAATGGGATTATCTGCACATCTTAAAGAAATTGCATTGTTTGTGAATCACAATCTAATATTGAGTTAGAATATATTTCCTATCTCATTTTGCAGCATATGTGAGGGAAAAGGTTGGGAGATCATGCTCATGATGCAGCATGCCACTTTTTAGTTTTATTTTGGACATGTGATGCTTATGCTCCGACAGTGAAGGGTAGAGATATAGCACATCGCTTTCTCAAGAGTATAATTAGTGTTAACTAGATGTTATATAGAAAACTGGACATGATTGAAAATTTGGAAAGATAAAGAAAGAAGATTGTATTGGCTTGATTGTGCACTGATTTTCAACTTCTCTTCCGTGTGCTCATATTTGACTAGGCTGAGGGTTTGGTCAGAGCTAGTTTTTAAACCACAATATCAACATTTTTTTCCAGATTAATTGACCTACTGTTCTTTCTTATTTTCTGAGTTTTTATTTTATAACTTCTTGGTGTAATTTTTCACGTAAGAAAGCTTCTACAGAGACAAAAAATCGCATACCTCAATAATGATGCCGCAGTATTTAGTATTCACATGGCATCTGGAGCCTGGACCTATTTTTAACCTATTTGATATTGAACATTCAGGAGCATTACTATGTACAGTCGCACATCCAAATGAACGAGTACAGAGATCGAGTGATATTGGTAAGCATCTACAATAATTTTAATTAAACTGCTGACACCAATTCTTTGGTTCATTGCTTGCTTATTTGACTTCTTTGTCTTAGCCAACAGCTACAAAGAAGCATGGCCGATTCATTGGCACCTGTGTGAAAGTCTTTGATATGACTGGTTTAAAGATATCAGCATTGAACCAATTGAGGGTATGACTAGAACTCTGAAGCTTGTATCATTTTTCTTTTCCATCTTTTTGTTGATTCCTTTCATCATGTGAAAGTCCCTTGTTTGGAGTTTGTCTTCATTGATGTTAAGTGAAGGTTTCTCACTTCCATCTTATTAATGTCTTCCTGGATAACACTTTCTGCTTGAACATCTGCAGCTTCTGACAGCAATATCTACCATAGATGACTTGAACTACCCAGAAAAGACAGACACGTACTATATAGTTAACACGCCATATGTATTCTCTGCATGTTGGAAGGTTTGTGCTTCATATGGTTCAAGAGTTTGGACTGCTCCTTTCTTTATACCATATAAAGCCCAAGGATTAACAACAACAACATTATTATTTCATGAACAATTGGCAGGTTGTAAAGCCTCTTTTGCAAGAAAGAACAAGGAAGAAGATCCAGGTGCTGCAAGGTTGTGGGAGAGATGAGTTACTCAAGGTAGAAGATATCTGCAATTACCTCCCTGAGATATAATATTATTGTCTATCTTTTATCTTTCATTGTTCATATGAAATTGATCCTGAGAAATTGGAAGTTTCATTATCAAGCCACTTGGGGCTTTTGTTTGGGAGGATGGATTGGATGGGCAGATGGTAAAAACTAAAAAGTAAATTGAGTGGGGTGAATTAAGATGAGTTCTCCAGTCTCTTCTCTGATTTTCCCTCCCCCATCACACACCGTCCAAACAAACTGTGGAGTTTAGATTGGTTTGGCTTCCTTTTATATTTCCCATTATTTGTACCGTTTTTGTCAAAGAAGAAATAAAAGCTCCGTTATCATTGTCCTGTCTTTTTTTCCTTATAGATTGATTGAGTTCTAACTGCAAGAAAATCGGCATACTAAACCATTTTCGAACTTGAAAGCAGGTCATGGACTTTGCATCTCTCCCACACTTCTGCAGAAAGGAGAGTTCAAAGTCATCTCGACATAACAATGCTGCAGGAACTTCTGAAAATTGCTTCTCCTTTGATCACGCCTTCCATCAAGAACTCTACAATTTTATCAAGCAGCGAGCTACAGCTAGGGAGTCCGTGGTTCCAACGAGACAGGGATCTTTCCATGTAGACTTACCAGAGCCAGACCCAGATGATGCCAGAATTGCCAGAACCATTGAAACACAGTTCCACAGGTTGGGAATCGTAGTTAATAGCAACTGAAGCCATTGAAACCCTGAGAATACTTACTGGCAACACTTTTCTGTACTATTTCAGACCTCAAGACGCTTACAATTAAACACTTTATGACCCTTTTTGATAAAGGGTGCTACGCTATTTTTTTCCCAAAAGAAAAAGAAGAAGAAGAAGAAGTTATATATACGAACTTGTCGGACGTAATACTGAAATGCTCGCATCAGCTCGATGCATGACTATATATGTGGCTAATTTTACTTTTTCTGATTTTGCCTTAATAAACCTTATGAGTCAATTAGTATCTCAATAAAGATTTCCTGGAGTATTTTGTTTCAACTGTAACGTTCCATGTTTGGAGCTTGGAGTTTGGACCTTACGCGTTACCTGCCCCATTCCATAATTCTATTATACTATTGAACTCTTTCGGACCAAGCGTCCCACAAAGTTGATCCAATCCAGATCCCTACTTTTCAAGAGGCCTGAAACAGGGAGCATTCCCTGTTTGCCAGATTTGCCCTCGAATTATCAACCCAACAATAATCCGATGTTTAAGTTTACAAATTGAATAATAATATTATACCACCTCTGATTTTTAATATAAAAATTAGTTAGGAATTTAATTTAGTCCTAAATATAATATTTTAATATATTTTGTCTCCCAAAATTACAATTTATTCTTTAAAGTGTTCCTATTTATTACACATGTTAAGGAGTTTTCCGCTAAGAGTAGTCAGAATGAAAAATAATATTTTAAGAAAATCAGCTCATATTTATAACAAATAGCTAACTTAATTAATATTTTTAATTTATTTAAATGAGTTAAGAGGGTAATAATAAATGGGGAAGCAATCATTTGTTGAGATAATGTTTATGTTTTGGATTATGTTCAACACGAAAGCTGGGGGGGAACCGTAAATAGTTGAAATTTTGAAAGGTTCATGGGTAAAATTAAAACTAATATTATATTATTGTGGGAGATAACAGAAAAAGTTCATTAAAAATTGACCTCATAGTTCGCAGTATCTTTATCTCTTTGTATTATACTATAATCCCAATTCAGTAATTCAAAAGCTCCAGCGTGGTTGCTTAGCTTAATTAACTGCAAGAAGTCAAAATTGTCGGTGCACATATTATATATATTTGTTGGGAACTTGTGATTGATGAAGTCACGGGCCACTTAAGGGCGTGAAGACAAAAACGACAGGTCGTGAAGTACAGAATGAATCAGCATTCATGATATCACGTTTTTAATGTTGTTTATTCATTCTCTGAGAGAGAGAGAGAGAGAGAGAGAGAGAGTTGTTGACGCTGCAGAATTCAAGAAAGAAACAAATCAATGGCGTTTAGAATATTTATATTTTTTAATGTTTCTGTAAATATTTCAATTGATTGAAGAAGATATATGTCTGGATGATTATCGGTATTAAACTTATTAATAGAAGGTTTTTATGACCGTTTCAATGCAAGGACTTTTGAGTTTGAGCCCTTGTGATAAAAAAATTTAATAAATAAGAGAGTTTCAGCACAATTTGGAATGCATGGCACATATTTTCAAATTATAAATAATTAAGAGAAATTTTGAATTTTTTATTTAGAGAAATAGATTTTTTTATCATAACAAATTCCATTATAAAGTATTAAATATAATGGAATCAAAAATTAGACGTGCAAACTGCAAACGATCTAATATATACATGTGTGTGTGTGTGTTTTGCAAACGTATTTGATGCGGACATCTTGAACCACAAAACACCAACTGATATGACATGGCTTTGTCCAATAAAATTTAACGAGAAAAGATCTAACAGGCCGAATTGGCAAACACCAACTGATATGACATGGCTTTGTAAGCGGCACGGACCATCCGTAAGATTCGATAGAACAATTACCAACTAATCGTAAGTACAGCTTACCACAAACGCGTCTATCTCTTAACAATTAATCCAACCAACATGATTCTGTTCTGGCGAAACATATCTCAACATTAATGGCAAGGATCCTTAATAGTGTAGCGTTCTGGAAATAACGTTGCCAACATGCGAACTCTAGGACAAGTTGACAGGTTCTGGGAAAACCAAAGCTATAGACTTTGATACTAAAAATGAGAGACATTACAGATTAGTTCCACCCAAACTCTATTAATGTTCTTATCTTCATCGTTCAGATTTTCCCGGAAAAAATTGCCCCGAAAAGGAAAGGGTGATCATTCTGAGTATAACGGATATACACAAGCACTGCACTAGCATTAGACTACAATGTACAGAGACAATAGAAATTATCTGACACACCATGCTAAAAAACACAGCAAATCAGTTGTTCCTTCCTATTTCAGCTGTTTGTAGCAGCTATAGGCAATTGCTACAGACACAGCGGCAAAGACAACAGCAAGAGCAGCATAGGTATCTTCTGGCTCCCAGCCATCAAGCCACATTGGCATGGATTTTCGCCGTGACGCTCCTCTGCCACCATTTATTCGAGAAACCAGTCTCTTGATGCTGCCGCTGCTGCAATTATTGTCAGCTGAAAGTTTTGCTTCCGCCTCCATGGCACCAGAAGTACTAATCTTTTCCTCACTGTCCCGGCAGGAAGAGAAGTTCTCGTTTTGCTGGCAGCAGCTCACAGAGTTGCCCTGAGATTTTGCATCAGATTTTTGTGTACCCATCTGACCCCTGATGGCAATATACAAAGTTGCATCAAATACAAAAAATCTTTACCAGAGCCAATAATTGGATGATTTTGAGCAGAAAGAGAGTGTATAAATCTGAAAGATCAAAATTATCTCCCTCCTCAAGAAGAGTAAGCAGCAGGAGGTGTCCTTGATAAGTTATGGGTGAAACAAGGATTTTTTTTGCCATTATAATAAGAAGAAAGCAATACTACTGAGGGCGGAATAAATCTTCACATTAGAAGTACTGCTTGAGACGTCTTTCTGGGGCATTGATTGAGAGAATACACTTTATGCTTTTCAACATGATCTGGCTGTGAAAGAATTGTTTTCCTTTTTTTTATTTTTTTGGTGAATAGATTTATTTTCCTTTTTAGATGAAAGGTGTCAGAATTTTTTAACTCTGCCATTTACTTAGAAACTTGTGTTGATCAATACACTTTTCTATTAACCTTCCCAAGCTTTTCTTAGAGACTTTGCCTATCAAACTACAACATGCATTAGGAGCATGGCTTCCACTTCAGCTGGGATCATCCCCTTGCTTAGCCTACTTGAACTACTTCTACAACCTTCACAAGGAATGAATTTCTAAACCCTGACAAACCAGCACACCCCAGGTCGGCTATTGTCTTATAAATGATACAACTTGAGCAGAAGCAGAACTGTCAAATTAAAATTATGAAAAGAAGCGTTATAATATATATATATATACACACACACACTTTACCATAGAAGCATTATAATATATTTACCTCCACAGTGAGTCCCAAATCTCCCCTTTTATAATATGCTGTTGAAGCAAAACAGGCACATCATCGGGAGTAACATACCCATACCTATGTATATAAATTGAAATGAATACTAATCAAGTCACTATTAGGTATATATTCCAAAAAAAGAAAACGGAAAATTCAGTCACCAAAAGGAAGCTAATGACCAGGCCACCCCTCCTTACCAGTGCCCCATGACATCTCCATTGATGCTTGATCCAAATATAATGACATTTCCTGCGTACTCATCCCCCCCAATGTGTGAGCATGGGCTAACAAACACTTTACCTTGAAGACCAAGTAATTCAGTCTCTTCCCTAAATTTATTTACCAAGACAGGTCCGCAAACACCACATCTACGATCACGGGAACCATGTGAACACACAAAAATGTGTGAACCTTTTAACGGTTCAGGAGATCCAGGAAGCCATTCTCCATCCTTTACAAGCACTTCTTCAACAAATGTTTCAACATCAAAATGAGTCAATCTCCTGCAATTTCACTAACAATGTTGTTGGTTATGAATCAGGGCAAAAACATGAAGACTATTCAAAATCCAAAGTTGGAAAACTGAACTTGTACTAACCTGTATCTGATCATGTCTGGAAAGATTAATACATCTCCATTTGATGTTTCAGTCCCGTCATGTCCCTCGCATATTGTTAAACGGGTCTACCAAAAGGAGAAGTTGAAGACAATCAGACACAGCCAACATAATCATAAAAGGCTAAAATAAAATACAAAACAAAAAGAAAACAACAGCTTCACAATATCAAAAAAGGCATGCAGTTAATAATTTAACTGACTTAAGAAAGCGTCACACCAATCAATGTAAAGTTATTCATTCATTTTCAAAGACAGCCGACACTCCAGGTAAATCTGTAATGTAAGAGATAACTCCTCCTGCTTTACAACAATGTTGCAGATGACAATTAATCCATCCTAGAGTAATAGACCCAGAATCAAATTTACTAACGATATGATGTTTCTTGTAAATTGAAACAAATGTAAATGGAAAATGGACAATGGTCATGCAACTCTTGGACTACTGAAGACATCTGGCCCTTTGTATGTTGCTGTTTATCTATAACTGCATACATTAAAGAGTGTAGAAAAATGTACAAGGTTAAAGCTATGCTTGAACTACACATAACTAAATAAGATTGACCTGACAAATAAAACAAGCTAGGCAGCAAGATAGATTAATATCGGTAATGACAAATGTTTTTGCTTGATTCAAGAACAACGCAAGAACCTCAACTCATATACGTTAGTGTCAGTTTCCAATATGATAAAGGAAATAAAGAATCCTTGCCTTGGTAAGTTCTCCTCGAATAAGCCATAAATTAAATGCAAAGCAAGAACCCTCTTAGCAAATTTGTTTAAAAAAAAAAAACAAGGTATCAGTCCAAGAAAATCAACTGCTTTCACGATCCGTCCTGGAACTTGCATACATTGTAAAAGCGACTCACACGTTGGTCGAAAGAAAACGCTCAGAAGCAGTATGCAACAGAATCCAATATCCATTACACCAATTTCACTTAAAAACCAACTCAGTAGCACAGAAGAACGAAAGACCAACAACAGCACTCGAAACATTTCAGGAATGAAATTAAATAAATTAGAATGCAGCACTACCTCCTTCTTCATATCGCTCTTCCTGGCCATGACGGCGGCATAAAGAAGCCTAGGCAAGCGATCAAACTCGGAAGCCTCAATTCTTGGAGGCCAAAACCGCGGGTTCTTGTAACAAAGAAAGACATGCCGTTGATAGAACTCGACGGTCCCGGCGAGCGGGCTCTGCCTGAAATCTGGTCGGGAGAAGCCGAACTCTAGGTCCAAGTTGGTGCTTCCGGGTTCACCGAGGCCAAGAAGACTGTCGCTCTGGAAACTTCCAGAGGCACTTCCGATGAGGGAAGTGGGGTCCGTGAGGTACCAGTCGAGCTGGTCAGAGACGGTGATTGGAGAAGAAGAAGAAGATGGGTTGGTGATGAATGTGAGAGCCTCTTCTCTGTCTCTGTTGTTGCTGCCCATCATCATCACCATCAAAACAACGACTTTTCTCTCTCGCTCGCTCTCTCTCTCTCTCGCAGAGTATCCTAGTGAGAGCCAGTGAAAGCGGAGCGTGCTTTAGCAATGATGACAGAACCGAAGCGCCACGGCCAAGAAAACAGAAATGTCATGTCCAGTCCCGAATAATGCTGGAACCGGTTCAGCCGGTCTCTCTCTCTGTCCTTTTTTTTTTTGGCTGGAAGAGGTAAAAAACTCACCCCTTTGACTCAAACGACGTCGTTTGGATCAGTGGTAGGCAATCCCCAACCCTATGCCAGTGTGCCCCAACTGTCGCAGCCTCTGTCTCGCTGATCCCTCACTCTCACGCTGAAGTCTAAACGTCTCAACGTCGTCTCACCGTCGTAGCTCCGGCGTCGACTGCGTTCCCTCTTCCTCTGAAGGCCACGGTTGTCAGGTTGAGTTCCTCTCTGTGTCTCGCTTGGTCCTTGCCTAATTTTTCTGATGGGATTATGGGAATAATAATGGGTTGGGTTGACAGCTTGAGGCTAACAGAGGGAGGGAGGGAGGGAGAAATAGGGTTAAATGTGAACGTAGAGGAACATTATCGCCGCAGAAACGGTCTGAACAGAAAGATATGTAGAAAGTGAATTATCTATTGGACTTCCACAAAGTCGATTTTCATAATCATATCTCGTGGTCCTAATTAGGATGCGTTTTGTCTATGCTTAATTTCATGCTGTAAAACTAAAATCCGCTGCTCTCTGGTCTTCATTCTTAGCTCTTAATCCGTTTTACATTTTCATTCCCAATATCTGTCTGTGCTGTGAATTTGAAATATTCATTGTATATATAGAGAAGAGATATGGAATGAATGATGTTTTTGGGATTGCTCCAAATTTTCCTGTGTATTATAGCATTCTCCTAACTTTTTGCTAGTTGATGACGCTTAACCGATTTGAAGGTGCAATAATAGATACTTGTGAAACACTGCTATTAGCCTGCTCCTATTAGTTAGGGGGAAGACGATGTGAGCTAGTTGATTCACTTTAGTCTTATCTGGCATCTCTATCTTGGCAAGTTTAATCTGATAACATATGTAGTCATCACCATCTTTTTTATATGCCCCCAAAATTCGATGGGATAAGTAGATTAAGTGATGTGCTGGAAGTTGGATTAGTGAGTCCATATTCCTTGGTTGGTTTGTGCTAGGCGTGCTTAAGTTCTATAAGTGACAATTCGGGAGCCTTGGTCATGACTAAAACCATTCTGTGCGCAAGCACGTTAAGCATTAAATAAAATCTCATACTGTTCTAAGGCAATTACCAGCTACTAGTGAGAACCATATTTTTATAATTACTATCCAAAGGAAAAAATATTTCCATTAACTTAAATTCATAAGTCTTCAGTCATGAGTTTTTATTTCACATATCAAAATTCAAATGTACATCACAAATGTGCCTCACCTGTGCATTTTCTAGGATTTTTTAGTTTCAGGTTTTCTGCATTTCCAAGTTCCAACATATGCTTTAATGATAATTTACCCAGTTCAGTTTTAGTTAGGTGCACTAATGCTAGGGCTTTGGAAGAAATGCAGTTTTAATTACTTCATGTCATTCATGCAAGTTCAAGTTCAATGAACACATGCCTCAATATGGCTTTTGCACGGCTACTAGTTTTGTTGTAGCTCGCCTTGATTGTTCATCTTTCTTAGTGCTTCACTAATTTAATGCCCTGCCAAGTTGTCCTGTAGGCTAAAATGGATGCTTTTAAAGCTTTCAAAGCATGTGTTCCGGTAGCCTGGAGCCCAAAACTATATATAACCCTTGTAAGGGGAATTCCAGGCACCAGGAGACTCCACAGGCGTACTTTAGAGGCTTTATGCCTTCGCAAATGTAACCGTACTGTTGTGCGTCAGAACAATCCCAGTATCAGGGGAATGCTCCAACAGGTCCCTACTAACTTTGTGCATAATACACAAACACACATGTTTGTTTCGGTGGCTGATTTTATATTGGTCTTAACATGCTACCGGGAACTTTCTGGTTTGTTATAGGTGAAAAGGTTGGTCGTTGTAGAAACAGAAGAGATGTATAAAGCTCGTAAGCAGAAAGAGGCAAATCATAAGGCTTTGCGCCCGCCTTTGGTTATAAGCCACCCCACGAGTCCTCCTGCTTCTGAATCTGCTTAGGCCATAGCAATTTTCCTCACAAGTTTTGCGTTCATATGAATTTCGGTACCCAAGTTAGTAAAGCAGTGGTATATGCAAGAATGGGACAGGCCATGTTATTTTCTTCATCTTATTCTATCCCTCTGTTGAATATGATTGATATATTGATAAATACTGTGAGTTGATTGGAGGGTTAGAAAGCTGCGGTCAGAAACAAGAAGGATAAGAACTCTCTTCAGCCAAATTCTGTTAGTTTGTGAACTGTTCATTGAATAAATGATTTGAAACAAATGGTGGTAAAAACTTTCAGCAATATATTTTAAAACAAATAGTATTTATTTTGAACTCTCCTCAGCCATTGTCAGCATTTATTTAGTTTTTTTTAATTATTTTACAATAGCCGCTCATCTTCTTGTTTCAAGGGAAAATTACAACCAAATCTCACAGAAGAAAAATAATTACCAAAAAGTTCTAATAACAATTTCAATAGCCTATAATAATAAGTCTTATAGTGAGAATGACAATCTTTGGGGTTTTTTTTTAATTTTTTTCTTGTTTGGACCTCATGTAATTCTCGCTTGTTTCAAACACTCTGATTTGATTTTCTTTCGGCATTGGAAACATGAAAGAGTATTGAAAACATTAAGAGCGTGTTTGATATTGGACAAAAGTTCTTCTAAAAAGAATTTTTTTAACAAATTGAAACAAACTTTTCTATATATTTATTTTGTATACCATAAAATTAATTTTAAAACTATATTTGGGTTTTAAAATGAATACTGAAAACGTGAAAGATGGGTCTTAAAATTTTTTTAAAAAAAAAGAGTATTAATAAGTAGCACAAATGTTTTAATTCCAATTGAGTATCATGACTCTGTTCTAAAATTTCAAAATCTTTAATTGTAATTAATCTTCTGAAGAGATTTGTTAAATGTTATTTTTCTCAGCAAGAAAAGTATGTGTCATCTGTTATTTAAAAAAAGAAAAAAAGAGGAGTATGTGTTATCACTTACCATGAACAGAATCGAATGACATGGCCACAGCCACATGCTGCCTTAGCGAGAACAGCCAATTTGAATGACTCAACCAACCACTTCTATTGCCACTTCACCTTAATCTGGCACCTACTTTTTTCCACGCAACCTCAACAGTCAAACTCTGTTTGATCCGCAATTAATCATACTACTTACTCAGGAGGATCCTCCCATACTGCCAAGAAGTACTCCATCTCAACACCTCTAACCACTTCATCAAAACGAAATAAATATTAAGTTATTAATATTATCTAAATAAAATTATCTGTTGCTCCTGAAGCATTTTTTTTGGGGTTTTTTTTGGGAGGGGGTGGTTATATCTAATTATCTATACGTGTTCCAACATTCTAAAATTTGTGCAAAATGTTGAAGCATCAAGCACGTGGCCAGGGGTTGCTTCAGCCCTACGTCTCGCAGCGGAGCAGTAAAGGTCAAAGAGTGGTTGAAACTTAACAAGTTTAGTAGTCATCATCAAAGAGTCCATTGAAAGACCTCCCACCTGCATGAAAGATCAATAGCAGCAGCAAAATACCGATATATAAACAATACTACTTGGTCCCTTTACAGAAAACTATGGACATTTCACAATTCTTTTCCTCAAACACTACCACCACAATCTGTTCACATTGGTCTCAACTACACACAAGCCATATGCTTCTCACATTCATGAACCGCACACTGTAACAAATTTCACACTGGGTTTTCACCGGGCAGGTAAGATGGAGATCCGCCCTCAACCTGGTTCTTTTTCCGGTGAAAGATGCCAGATATATTAGGCAAGAGTACCTTCTTTGAAATCGAAACCTTTTCTTTCTCCAACTTGCGCACCTCCACAGCTTTTGGAGGTTGAACATGCTTTTGAATCGAATAATGGAGTGGAGATGACTCTGATGAAATCTGTGTTTCAGCCAATATACGCGATGCAGCTTCTGCCGCTTTCTTCTGCTCCCGTTCACGCCATTTGCGAAGCTCATTCTCCACGACTCTCTTTGCAGCTTCAGCCATCTCAGCCTTTTTCAAGGCCTCCTGTGCAGCCGCCTTCATATCGTCAATCTCCTTCTGAGTTGCCTCTAACCTTTGGATTGCCTCCTGTTCACTGGCCTTCACAGCTTCAACCTGTGCCATGGCAGCAGCTACTTTCATTTCTGCTAATTTATCAGACTCCTCAACTTTTCGACTCAACGATTCAAACTCCTCCTTTGAAATTGTAATTTTAGCACCAGATTCAGAAGTTGATGCACGCGCTGCACTAGTCCTCTCAGATAAGACCCTAATCTGATCAAGAGCACTTGCCTCGGCTGCTTTTGCTGCTTCTGCTTCTTCCAGCGCTACTCTAAGCTTATTCTCTGCATCTTCTAATGCAAATTTGGTGAGTTCAGCTTCCTTCTTCACTTCTTCAGCCTTAGCCTTCATATCTTCAGCTTCCCTCCGTGCATTTTCAGTTTCAGATGACAATTGATTCAGTGTCATGATCATTTCGTCAGATGCACCTCTAACCTTGGACTCTTCTGCCATGCACGCTTCCAGCTCAGACTTACTTTTCCGGAGTTTGACGTGAAGATTCCCCACAACTGATTCAGTTTCCGATTCTTTCTCCTTCAATTCAGAATGCTCCCTTTTCACATTATCCAATTCCACCTTAAGAGCTTCCACCAAACTTCTAAGAGACATTTCCTCTTCAGCAACTTTCTGCAATGATCCCTTAGCATCATCAAGCTCCAATGTGACACTTTTCACGGTATCTAAGTCTGAAGTCTTCTTACTTTCCATTTCTTTTTGCAGAGCCCCAATTTCAGTCATTGTCTCGTTCAGCTGCACCTCAAGATTTTTTATGAGCTCAGGATTGAATTCCTTTTTCAAAGCAAGCAATTTCTTTTGTGAATCTTCAAGGGTGGCTCTATACGACTGTCTCAGCACATCTTTCTCGGCCAATATCCTAGCTTGGTCTTGCTGTGCTTGCACAGTAGCAAGCTTCATTTGCTCAATTGATTCCTGCACAGCGGAAATTTCTTTAGAGAGCTCAGCTGCTCTTTCTGTGTTTGCCTTCATCGAATCTTCAGCCTCTGATGCTAGCTTGAAAGCAGAAAGTCTTGCTTCCAAGGATGAATCACACTCCTGACGAATCTTCCTCAGTTCCTGCTTAGAAGCATCAAGTTCTGTGATAACGGATGCATACTTCTTAACTGCAGTTTCCAAATCTTCTTTCCAGGCACCATTATTTCCATCAGGGTCACCATACTTTTCTTCTTTAAGCTGTTGCGCCTGACTTTTAGCAGCTTCAGTCGCCTTTACGGATAGTTCCCTGGATTCACTTAGAGCCTTTAATTTTTCCGTCAGATCATCAACGGTTATTTTAGCCTTTTCAAGCTCCACTAGGGCTTGAGCTTTAGTGGTTTCAGCATTCTTCAGCTGCTCCTTTAATTTGTTTAGCTCTTTCTGGGCTAAGTGAAGTTGTGTCTCCTTGGCCAAAACTCTCTACATGAAACAACCAACTTGGCAAATTAAAATAGAAGGGGGGAAAAAGTGAAGCAAGTTTGCAGCTAAGCATAAAAGGGATACCCAAAAGAGAAACATGATTAGATGCTTAAAATTAGTGGTCTCTCATTGGACACAGTTCCATCTGGTAATTGCGTATCAGATATGTAGGAAACAATTCAACAAAGTATTTATTGGAGTAGATGAAGCTGCCCCAGACCATACCAAACAAGTCCCAATCCCTCCACATACATGAAGCATCCTAGGAATTAACGCTTTAATGATGTTATATACGTTCAGCCCTCACTATTATTTTATTTTATTTATTTCTTTCCTTCTCCTGAGTTCTATACAAAGGTCCCTCTCAAAGTGAATGGACAACTTAGAGTGAATATTGAGTCATAATTACAAACTTCCCCCTTTCCCTCTGTTGTTGGATCTATTTTCTGCTGGTTCCGAATTACAAAGTCACACCACTTGCAACCAAAATCGTTGTTATTTCAAATAAGAATAAAAAATACCACAAATGTGAGAGGAAGAGTGGAAGACCAATGAATAGATGCTTCAATAGTAAATAATATAATGATTTTTAGATATTTTGAAACACACGCACACTTTCACAGTCTCAAAAAAAAAAAAAAAATACTATAGCTTCAGATAAAATCATTTATCATTAAAAACAATGTAGCCATTAAAACTAAAATTCATCATGCTTCCTGTTAGATATTAAGTTGAGCTACACAGAGATGACCAAGCGTCCCTTGACACATTGGAGTAATTTATGATACGCAAGTCTAATCAGAAAATAATATAATTCCTTCTTATTGAATTGGCATGCTAATAAACTAGCAATACTTTCAATTGGAAAGTATACCGACCTAAACAAGAGCAGTTTTGGCTTAGAAATATAATATCAGGGTAGGCATAAATTTTTATGAGCCGAATTTGTTAGATAAAAGCCCCTTTTTGTAGCATGAATATAAGCCTAACTTACTCCCGACACCCCTTTTACGGACATAATATTGAAAATTGAATTAAATTCAGCTCTAGGATGTGGAGAACTTAATGAAGCATGTAAGGGAAGAAAACATCTGAGAAGATTCATCACATGCCCAATGGACTACAATACAGATATCCCCAAAGGCGGGAGAAAATTTAAATAACCTAGCCCTACATTTAGAGACCCAATTTGACCAGCGAAATAGTGAATGATTTGAACAACCGCAAATGATATATTGTTATTAACTTATTGTGTTCCCAAATTATTTTCACGTTAAAAATTTAACATTTTCCATCACGATACAGACTAGGATCACAAAATTCGATTCAGAACTTCTAGAGCAACTTTAAGGCCGAATTTTACACTAAAAATATTGCAGGAAACAATTAAATGAAATGCAATTTTCAGAAATAGTTTTACAATTTCATATCAGATTTATATATTATATTATAACTCACACAACTGGAAAACCAATATTACCTCAGCAGAATAAGCCTTTGCCTTTCTAATTGCAGGTTTTTCCCCAGATAAAGATCCTTCACCGAATAGATTGACTGCATCCTTAACAGACTGAAAAGGTGGACTGGTATCAATCTCTCCAACCTCTGGTTTTGGACTTGGAGAGTTAGTACCATTCTGCCGAGTTTTTGCTACCATAGCGTGTTCTATGTGAATATTAAACTCCGAAACCAATCAATCAAAGACCTGTTACAAGAAAGAAATTGAAATATAGATTATAATCGAAATTGCAAAGAATGACCATCTACATATAGAACTTCAGATGCCATACTCAGTTACTAGTATGCTGTTTCTCTCACCCTTCCCTCTCCTTTTTTCTGAAGGGGTAAAAAAAAAAAAGCGTAAGCTATCTGCCTAAGCAGCAAATGCTGAAGGCTGACATTGCAGCAATCACCATGAATAAATATACAACTACGAAGTAAATGTTGTAAATGACCTGCTCAAGAAAAAAGCCTAAGCCTGTTACAAAGATTCTCTTCTTCTATCCATAAACCACTATATGTTCCATTATATATATTATATATGGACCTTACGCTAGCTTTACCAGTCAAGCAATCCACATGCAAACCATCCCAACTGGATACACCCATCACTATCACAACCGGTCATCTGTCAAGTGTCTGATGCACTGAATGTGTATACAGGGTATTGAGTGCCAACCAAGAAGTGTTCAGTTAACACAATGGTGGTGTAGGGATAAATCCGTGTGCTTTTAAAAGCTAATTCCATTGCAAAATATATACGTGGTTTTTCATGCATCCTACTTCAATTAAAAGAATTACCTGCCCACACAAATACAGTAATATACATGCTTGCTAAGAAATTTAAAATCTCCTGAAAAAGGGGTATTTGCCAAAAGAATATGGGTAAAACTTAACTTAATGCTGGAAACAAGAATGTCAATGGTTAAGGTTTTCACTGAGAGGACGTGGATGCTATCCACACTTGATCTCAATTCCCAAGCACATTTCAGCATAAACTATCAAAGAAGACCAGAAATAACGAAAGAGACGGACTTTATTTCCAATTTCCCACAGAATTTTTCCAATACTTACAGATTGTAGAATGGAGACTGATACCATATGAAATCGGTCGGGGCATAAAACAAGCTCGTCAAACGCCCTGAAAATGACAGAAGTAATACGGGAAGGCTAAAACTGATCAGCAAGCAAGCAAAACGTGGAAAAGATTCAGCTCCAAAAAAAAATTCTACGGAAGATAAACAGACCTGAAAATAGCTTATTCCAAACATCCAAAGAAAACCTCAAGAACACAACCCGATCATAAACCCTAAAACTATGAACGTCAAAATCAGAAAGCCACCGGGAACAGTCACTTCCCCTCTCCAATCACCAGCGACTCCAAAAGCCCGTCCGTCAACGATCTTCACTTTCCCTCGAAACTCCAAATACCGACCGAAACCGAGAAACCGAACAAGAAAACCCCTCGAAAATTCTTCGAGGAACGAGGGAAAAAAAGAACAAAAAAGATTCTCTTTTCAAGGCCTCGAAAGCAGCACCTTAAAGTACCAAGATACTTGAAAATCTTTGGAATTAAATCGTACAACGTATTTTCTGGCGTAAAAATCTTGAAACGCCTACGGAAGGGAACAAGAGGGAGAAAGGGAGAGTGCGAGAGAGAGATGGGTGAAGTTTAAAGTTTGAACTTTGAAAATGCGAAAGCTGTCGACGACAAATTTTCTATCAGCAACTCAGGTTCCCGGAGAGAGTAAAAAAAAAAAAAGCTTTGTCCTGTTCAATTGATGACATAAGAAGATGTGAGTTTTGGACGATACTGTCCTCGAATGTGTCGTTGAAATACCGTAAATGCCCTTAAGTACGATGCGAAGGACCGGGATGATGAGAGAGAAAAGCGTACGTAGAGCAGGGGAAGACAATAGGAGTGTGAGAAAAAGTCGGAAGAGCGACAGTGTGCCACGTCAGCAGTAGCACCGTCCAAGAAGACACAGACCGGTGACAGCGACGAGGAAAAGCAGATAAAGGAAAGCGAAATTGTGTGTGAGAGGAAGACGACAATATCGCTGTTCCTTTCCATTATTTAACGCCACTAATATACTCCTTCGGTTCCATGTATAAACTTTAAATAACTAAATCATATTTAATAAATTAGTTGTTAAAATTAGTTAAAAATAATAAGTAGGTAAGAAATGTATTCTTTTATGAGAAAATGACAAATAAAAGCTTCCTAATATGTGAAATTAGGATTTGGAACTCTTAATTCGGAAAATACCAAATAAAGACACATGATCGCAAATTGCAAATATGAAATTTTAGTAAAATGTCTGAAATGTCTCTCAACCAAGTTGTGATTTGATCTACTGAAATTCTCATTTGTTAAAGTAAACTTATCATTTCTCTTAGTCAACTTGTCACTTGATTGAGGAGCATTTTAGATATTTTGTCAAGATTTCATATTTGCAATATGAGATCATGTCTTTATTTGACATTTTCTAAATTGAAAGTCCCAAATCATAATTTCATATATTAGGGGTTTTTATTTGTTATTTTTCCTCCTTTTTTTCAAATTTACTCTCATTTATTTAGAAAGTAAATGAAAGAGATAATAAATGAAAAAATAATGAAAGAGAATATATGAGGATAATATTAATAAGAGAGAAGTAATATTAAATGCAGTCAACTAAATGTAAAAAAAAAAAAAAAAAGCTCAGATAAACTCAAAAATAAAATTTATATTTTGGACAAAACTTTTTTTCAAAAGTGAAGCTCATGTATTAGACCCGAGCGAGTATTTAACTTCATTTATCAAAAATATTTAATAAGTTGTTTTTTTAATATGAATGGTTCTTTGATAATTTAAGTGCGAGAGTAAGAAAACGTGCCTAGTGGTGTTGATTGTTTGTTGGGAGAACAAGAAGAAAAGGGATCACAGAATAGCATGGCAGAAATAAATCATTATCTCAATTGGAGAGTGATGAGGTGGGGTTTAAGCAAAAGCTGTTTGATGACCACCAAATGGATTGGTTTTGGAATGGACAGCTATTAATTATTAATACTTAAAATAGTATATACGTGTGTGTATATTTCCTCCATTTTTTTTATAAGATATAATTCATTAAATCACATTAAAAATATATAGGGGATAGCATATTAGAGAAAAATTGCCATCTAAACAGTTTACCCATTGATATAAGTAGTTAAATAGGAACCAACGAGCAGTTGGTCGAGCTGGTAAGTGGGCTCGCCCCCCGTAAGAATGAGAACGCGTGTTCAATTCCGGGAAGCGTTCTCATTGGGAGAGGGTCCAACCCCGTGGGTAAGCACGGCACTCCGTTACTCTCGAGCCCGGAGTAGTCGGTTGCCAATGTGCGCCGGATACCGGGTGGTGTAAACCGAAAAAAAAAAAGTAGTTAAATAGGAGAAAAATGTGAAAATAACCAAAAAAAATTGGATATATCCCCTAGTGTTTCCTTCTTATAAAAATAAGCAAGTAATACTTAAAAACTACTCCTCTGATCCCTAATATAGAATCTAATTGTTAAGTTAATTTTGATCTTAAATATAAGATTTATTTTTCATATTTATCAGTCAGTTTTTCTTAAATTACCTGTATAAATACTCTCTCAACCACAATCAAGTAAGTGAGGGAGGAAAGATATTAAGAAAGATGATTATGGTGTTTTAGAAAAAAAAAGTCATAGTTCTTATAATTAACTAACTTGCCTAACTTTTTTAATCTAGTCAAATTAATTAAATAGGTCTTATATTACGAACTAGATGAGTATTTTTTTTTATAAAAGGAATTGAGGAACATTATATTTATACTCACGTACGATTTTCTTTATGTATTTCAGACATAAATATATGATATATAATGTGAAGCAGATTTGCGTTCAGCCACTGACTTTTAAGTTGGAGTATATGTTTTTCAAAATTCTTGCAGCTAATTTTTTGGCTTTTTTTTTTTTTTGCCCTTTTTTCATCTTTAGCATTACTTGTTGAACATATGGTACACTCCAAACTTAAACTACTTTAAAAGTTCATAATCATTACTAACAAAAATTGACTCAAATTAGTTGGCAGAAATATTTAACCAACCCATGAAATTCCTAGGCTTAATGAAGTCAAAACAGCTCGTCTTATAGTTCAAATAGATAGGTTGAGCTAGTTGAATTGATAAAAAGTCAACTTATAACTTATAAAGCTGTGAATTCAAAATTTACTACCGATGCGACAACTTTATCACTAAACGATTTGTAAATACTTCCATAAATACTTTCTAAGTTTAGAAGTACATCCTGGCCCTGGTGAGCTTCTAATACCCAACTCACCAAAATTTATTTGTAGCAAAAAAAGAAAAGAATAGGTTATTAATCATAACAAGAATTCACAATATAATTCTTCAAAAACAGTTTTTTAAACTTATTTTTATATGCAGAATTATTTAAAGTTTAGGTCTTAACTCGTGATGGGTTTGACCTAATCTAAAATATTTCCTAAAATCTAGTTAAAATGTAAATACTTAAATATGTCTTAAAAATCACGTCTTAATTGCCTTAAGTAGGCTTTGAGCCTACCAAATACATTGAGGCTGCAATTAAAAATTTCATCAAACAACTTTAATTTCTTCCTTTTTTGTATTGTGCACAGAAAATCTTAATTTCTAGCCATCTCAGATAAATATCTTGATAATAAATTGTTTTTCCAACCTGAGCTTCACTTTGAGATCTTAGTTTTTTTTTTTTTTCCGCGCGTGTTTTGTCTTAATTTTTACTTATAAGCTTTTATTATTATTATATTCATTTATGTGAATATTCTTTTCTTGAGAACGGAAAAGGAAAGGCAAATATTATTACGAGACTTCCAAAGATGAAAAAACACGTACAGGGACGAATGCCACGTGCAATATCAAGAAATTGAGTTCATCAGTACGTCTTCACTCACAAAAAAGAACAAAGGAAAGCATTTTTTGGCCAAAAAACAAATAAAAATAGAGATATTACAAATAAATACCCTCAATATGTAAAATTATAATTAGAATTCTAAATTTAGAAAATAGCAAATAAGAACCAGGTTCCATTTTGCAAATATGAAGTTTAGGTGAAATATCTGAAATATCCCTCAGCTAAATTGTGATTTGGTCTATTGAAGTTGTATTCACTAAAATAAATTTGTATTCTCATAGTTAACTCGTTATTTGGCACACGCTCAATCAAGTTGTGATTTGGTTTACTAAAATTGTCATTCGTAAAAGTGAACTTATCATTTTTCATAATCAACTTGTTATTTGCCTGAGGGGCATTTCAAAAATTTTACCATGATTTCATATTTGCAATAATAGGACCAAGTCCTTATTTGCTATTTTCCAAATTGAGGGTCTTAAATCACAAATTTTATATTAGGGGGTTTTTATTTATAATTTTCTCAGAAAAATATTAGTACACATTTTTCTTCTGAACTATGCTGTGTGTCAGGGGAAAAACTGAAAAAATTATAGTGAAAATCATTTATTGAAAATATATTTTATAAATGTAAAATAATTAAAAGGCTTGATATAGGAAAAGGAAAAAATTTGAAAAAAAAAATAACGACGGCACGGGGCAACTGGCAAGATTTGGTTTACTAATTTGGGTTGAATTGAACATCGGCCCATTAATAGCTGTATGTGGGCTAGCATATTTTGGGCCAGGCCACCAGATGATTTTAAATTTTGATGCCCAATTTTAATAAATATAATTATGGGCCCACTTCCTGAGAGATTTCTGATTTACCCACCCAAAAAAAAAAATCTTCAGTAAGAATCACATTACGTAATGGCTCTATGAAGACCCTCATCAGTCCACTCTTTTTTGAGAATTTTTCTCCTAATATTATTTCCTCTTTAATTTTCTCCCCCATTCAAACATAAGGTTACTGTCTCATATGACATCAATGCCCTCCTAACTTTATTTAGAGTCACTTGAGAGATCCAAGTTCCTCACGTTATTGATGGCAAATTGAAACTGTAATATGAATATAAAAGAAGGAGGAGGAAAAAGAAAAGAGTTAAATGAGAGGGTTTGAATTAACTTATTCTAAATGATTCTATATTGTGCCGGCCAAAAAAAAAAAGATTTTATATTGTAAAAATTAAATTTGTAACATGAGTCGGAAAAAAAATATATTCTTTTAAGTGAAGGCAAACAAACATTTTCCTCACCCCTTTTCCATTTTAAAGACCTATGAACATGTGTGTGATTGAATCTTTAAGGAGATGCTAAATAAAGTTAAAAGATAGTAAGACCCGTACTCGTTTATTTTATCATACACTTTTATATCTCATGGAATATATTTGTTTTAAATATTATTTGTATATATAAAATTACTTATATATCTTTTATGTGAAAAAAGTGAGCCTTACTTTTTGATACACATATCCATAAAAATAAGCTACATTTTTAACACATCATTACAGAGATCTAAAATGGGAGAATTACATTCAAGTCCCATAAGAGAATATACTATAAAGTCCCCAGTAACAAATGAGCAGCCTATACTAAAAAGTCTTACAGTGAGAATGATAACCTCTGGAACTTATTTTTTATTACTTGGGACCTCATTGTAATTCTCCCATCTAAAATCCATAAGCGATGCAAACTACTAGTTTTATATATAAGGGGAATGTGGGATCAGATTAGGGAGCCTAACCAGATATATTTAAATTAAATATGTGGGCGTGTATATGTTTGATCATCTAAAGGTGGCCCTTTATGCATTATTTGCCCAAGCTAGCACATTCATAGGAGTGGCAGGTTAATATTTGTCTTTTTCCTGGACCAGTCCCAAAATGTGTTTTGGCCTTTTGAAGTTACTGTATTTGGATGAGAGAAGGGAAATTGAAAAAAGGGGTGAAAATAGAAGTAGAAATGAATTTTCTATACTTCAATAATATGGGGGAAAAAATGTCGGCAAAACAGAATAATATGAAAAAAAATTAGAAGGAAAGAAATTTTGAAAATAAAAAAAAGCTTCCACGCCCTATATAATAAGCGCATTGGTCAAAGAAAAAATATCCTCTCTATGTTCTCTTTACTTATTTCTTTGAAAAAAATAACTGTGCTGATTTATTTAAGAAATTAATCATTAAAAAGTCTCACA